>NC_036865.1:21563509-21588264 GCF_002910315.2 Salvelinus sp. IW2-2015 | reverse complement strand
GCTCTGTACATGTAGACAGGGCTCTGTACATGTAGACAGGGCTCTGTACATGTAGACAGGGCTCTCTCTTATCTGGCTCTTTTTGTTTCTCTGGGGGTTTCTCTACTTCACATATATTTTCTCTTTTTCCTCTCTCTCTCTGTTGGGTGAGGGAGTTAAGAGGATTGCCTCTCTGGGTCTGAGTAGAGATAACATGGCAGTAAGATGGATGTGGGGCCCTCAGGGTTGGTCAGAGAGCAGCAGGGCTACAGGCTTTGCTCTGGCTAACTGACTCTTCGGCTCACCAGGGGAAACAAGCATGACGACTACATCTGATCTGTTTGCTCTTTCTCTTCTTCCCTTGAAACTATAGAAGTCTGTCTGAATAACCCTGTTAAATAGAAAGTCTGCCTCTGGCGTGTGTGTGTGTGTGACTTAAAACTCTTTCTTTACTGCTAAGCTCTTAAATGTTTGGGTCGCTTTCATGAAGAGGGACAAATGGATTTTCTATTAGATGTCTTACTATGGTTAGTGACCTAAGGGGATCCGGCTTTGTTTACGTGAGTTAAATGGAAGTAGTATTTTACGGCTCAGAGTTTATAGCTTGAAAGGCTGAGAAGTTTATTTTGGAACGACTCTCACTTCATTACTTGCAGTTTACAATACTTTAAAATGGTACCCCCATGGAAGACCTCACTAATTGTTTTGTCTTGTAAGGAATACTGCAAATGTTAAAGGATCTATGTACTAACATACCTTTAGAACTAGGCTAAGCTGCAGTCTGTGTTTGGGACATGCCAGGGGTTTATATTTCTATCGTAGAGTAACACAGTCATGACTTCAGATGGATTTGGGTGATGAGCAAGCATCTTGACCCTGAGCTGACCGCTAACCCCTTATCTCTGACTTGACTGCTAACCCCTTATCTCTGACCTGACCGCTAACCCCTTATCTCTGACCTGACCGCTAACCCCTTATCTCTGACCTGACCGCTAACCCCCCTGTAATCTCTGACGCAGACGCTACTCGCTTATCTTGACTGACCTGACCTGCTAACCCCTTATCTCTGCGCCTCCTTTGACGAACCCAGTTACTCTATGACGCTCCCCCTTACTGCTGACCTAGACCTTTGCTAGCCTCCTTATCCTCTGACCTGAGTAACGTACCCTTTAATCACTTGACTAACCGCTAACCCTTATCTCTGACTGACCGCTCAACCCCTTTTTCTGACCTGCGCTAACCCCTGTATCTTCGCTGACGCTAACCCTTATCTCTGACCTGACTCGCTACCACCCCTTATCTCTGACCTGACCGCTAACGCACCCCCTTAATCTCGACTGACCCGCTAACCCCTTATCACTCTCGACCCTGACTGCATAGCCACCTTATCTCTGCACCTGACGCTACCCCTTATCTCTGACCTGACGCGCTAACCGCCTTACTCTCTGACCTGACGCTACCCCTTATCTCTGACCTGACCGCTAGCCCTTTCTCTGACTGCCCACCTACCCTTATTCTCTGACTCCACTGACTCATGCGTGACGTTTTCATTTTATCAGTTCACATCAGAACCATTCTCTTTTTGAGGGAACGTGAAAGGACTTATTGTCTAAAGGTTTATGAGTAGGTTTTATTCTCTAATGCAGTGTTGTTGATCAGAAATGAAATGTAGATGAAATGATACACCAAGGTCTTTTCTGATTGAGATGCCTGTCTGTAGTTTATCCTAGGATTACATTCAGAAATCCTTTTACAAATTCCATCTCTCTCAAAGGGACCTAATCTTAAATGGGAACCTTTCATTTTTGTTTTTGTTGTGGAGTATTACCTCAGCTACTATACAGTGAACATGCTGAACTTCAGACAGCTGCATTCATCTCTTCTGCTCTGTGTGTGTGTGTCAGTGTAGTCGTGCTCCTGCATACTGTATTTGTTGTGGTGTGTGTGTGTGTGTGTGTGAGCATGTGTGGACAGCCATGGCTTGTGCCCACCTTTCCTATACCCTATCTTTCACTGTTCCATGCTTGCTTTGACGTGAACACACTTAGCCCATCAGTGTTTCTTTACCGTTCACGTTGGTGTACACTGGTGTCTCCAGGTGTCAGTTCATCAGAAACGGAAACTTTTCAGGAAATGGAAGAAACCGTTCTACTGGTATCAAATCAAATTCTATCACGCGCTGAATCAACACGGTGTAGACCTTACAGTGAAATGCTGATACAACAGGTGTAGACCTTACAGTGAAATGCTGAATACAACAAACAAGGTGTAGACCTTACAGTGAAATGCTGAATACAACAGGTGTCACGACTTACAGTGAACGTTCTTATCTACAAGACCTTCACAACATGCGCTTTAAGGACATTACCAAAGTCAGAAATCAAGTAATAGCAACATAATATAAAGAGCTTCAGTAAATAACAATAGTGGGCCTATATACAGGGGGTACTGTGTATATTATTCATTTAGTCAGTACCAGGGTTTCCGTTAGCCGGTAATAGCCGKCTTTTGGCCAATATAAAAATAGAAATGCTGTTKCTACAGCATCTCAAACAGCAAAYRCAAAGTTAATGGAAGGCAKGCTTCATCAGCGCGTCTCACACCCCTTTGCAATGAGGCAGTATGCATCGAGAAAACATAGACTTCATTGTTGGAAACCTGAACRTTTTACWACATATTATGAGGCATGTTTTACCTTTGCTACAAAGTAGCCTAGCCAAAATCAGACCATATCTGTGGTGGTAATTATTTTCTATAAACTTTATTTCATTGCATATTAGATCTCCCCTCTTTAAATAAATGTTTTTGACAACAGTGTTTTCCTGCTAATTGCATTATGGAACAAACATTCGTGTGTAGCCATACTACCTTGTGCACATTGCCGTACTTATGTGAAAAAATAGTTTTWAGCTAAACATTCTGATCAGTTGCATGAGACTCATTGCTTTTTAAAGTGTATTTCTCGACAAGCTGACCAATAGAATAGGTAAACTKTTCTACTATGGGGGATAGTAGATTGACAATGGCTAGTGATTTTTCTGTTAGTTTCTCGTCTTGTTGGCTGAGGAAAACTAAATGTGGACAGTTATTCTAACATCTTCAAAGTGGGCATCATTTCCTCCTCCACTTGCATCTTCTGTTAATATGAATTACCATCTAATTGGGATTCCTGTCATTCTGAGCACCGTGGGTGAAAGCCTTAACCAGGTTACACACCCAATGCATATGGGTACGGTAAATTAAAATGCTGCCGGGTCAAATGTCCGGTGCCACATTTTCGTAACGGAAACCCTGGTCAGAACAGATATATTATAGTTGTACCTGTGTAACTCCCCCCTCTGTTATAAAACCCAGCTCCTTCACTCTGTTATAAAACCCAGCTCCTTCACTCTGTTATAAAACCCAGCTACTTCACTCTGTTCAGTTTCTCTGTAAGTGGGAAGCGCCTCGTTTGGCCGCCGTTCCTCGGCCACCAGCCCCACATACGTAAAGGAGGAATCCACAATTAGCATATAAATGAACACCTACTTTGAGGTTTTTAATGTAAGGCTTATGCTGAGCTAGTGTAGCACACACATCAAGCCAACAAACCTGGAGACGGGAACATGAGAGAATAGACTTCCGGGGTCAGGGATGGGACCACACACACACACCACCACACCACACACACACACACACACACCACACATCACACTCCCCTACTCTCTCTCCTCCACACACATTATTCCCCTCAAGTCTGTAACCCAACCATGGATTATGTTATTCCTCTCTCTCTCTCCTCTAAGGATTGAGAGATTACGGTGTGTGCTGCTGCTAGGAATACAGCCCATTGCCCGCCCATTTCTGATTTGAATATACCGACAGAAGCAGTAGCTCGTCTTTACGCATGCATTCAGATCATAGCGTTTATATAATATCCCCTGCTTGGTATTCACATTTTGTATTCACAAATCTGAAAAAGCCACCTTCAATAAAAGCTCCCTCTTAGTCGGAAGTGGAGCATCCGAGGGACACGTGGTKGAAACGGAAGTGTGGGGGTTGCTGGTGGTGTGGTGGTTAAACCCTCCTGCAGCCGGATGTGTTTACTAATTAAGTGTGTTGGGCTGTGTGTTGGGCTGTGTGTTTTGTGCACTCTCCCTCCCTCCCCACTGCTTCTACTACAGGACTCAAGACAGTGTGTGTGTGTGCGAGTAATCTGTCATGGACAGAGGCAGGTTAAAAAATGCTATCATAGTGTGTGTCAACAGACTGGGGATGCGATGACTAACGAGGAACCTTGTTCCGGTACRCCATTTTTTTTGTCACTGATCATTTGGACAAATCCTGATTTCACAGGTGCTCTTGTCTTCCTGAATTTCGGGAGGGGACATTTGGCCCATAGACTAGCCTGAAACTTGCATAGAGTTCATATATTTCTCCTAGCATCTCCCCCCAGATCTGTATTGAGCAACTGACGCAATTACGCAATATTTTAGTTCTGGGTTTCCGAGATAAGTGTGAGAGATTCCGTTGGGGTTGGCAGTGCGTGCTGAGGTAATGTAGRAGGAGGGAACCAGATTTCCTTGACAGAAAATACATTGAGGCTCTTGGGTCCCTTGTGGATGTGTTCGTGGCCAGGGATACGGTATAATTGTCCCCCTGCGGTGTAGCGACACTGTGCTGGGATGTTCCAGTTATTCCTGTGTGGGCAGAGCTCCTCTACTTTACAGTATGTTGCTCTATGTTAATGAAATGGAGCGTTRCAGTGCAGTAGTAGTCTGCACTGTMACAACAGGATGCCATAGCAATTATGACTGTATTATATAGCTGCATTAGAGCCCTGCAGCTGAACTACCAAGATGCCTGAAAAGGTTTTAGTAGCATATACAAGTTACTGTCAGGTTAAGGTAGTTGATTGTTATCTGTAGTATCATGTGATTCAGTGTATGGGGAGAAGCCAGTAGTTGACCTCGGTATGAGAGGGCTATAGCAGCAGCCTTTGTCAATTATTGTTGGTGTTCACATCTATACTCTGTCTGTCTTTGTCTGTCTCTGTCGTGATTGGGGTCCAAAGAGGATACACTCTCAGGAGAAGCTCATGGCCGTACAGCTCAATAACGCCAACACACACACACACTGGGGAATGCGGTGTGTCTCACCTTTTCATACTGAACACACAGAGAGCAGACATTCTGTCGAGGGCAGTCGTGGATAGAAACCCCTTTAATCTTGTGTGTTTTTATACAACCACAATCCCTAACCCTCTGTCATCTCATGCCTCTGATATTTTCCCCCCTCCTCAGGACGACATCTACATGTACGGGGGGAAGCTGGAGGCTGGTTCAGGCAACGTGACAGACGAGCTGTGGGTCTTCAACATCCCTAGTCGTACTTGGTCCCTGAAGAACCCCAGCAGCCTGGTCCAGGGACAGCCCTACGCCGTGGAGGGTCACTCCGCCCACCTGGCTGAACTGACCAATGGGGATGTGGTCATGGTGGTTCTCTTCGGCTACTCCCCCGTCTACAGCTACATCAGCAAAGTGCAGGAGTACAACATCAGTAGGTYCAACAGTGGCTAGATGGATGGGTCGTGGGGTTTTCAGCCATAATGAGTAATCCACATGAATGAATTCAGATTTTACATTACTACWACCCAGTGGCAGATTTCGAGCCTTCCAAAATAGGCAAAGTGACAGCAACAACCATAGATGCCCGTAGCAACGTTGTATTCATTTCATGGTGCTTAGCGACGAAAAGATTGTTGCTGGGGTCATCATTGGGTGTCGCTGTCACTCATCTCTTAATGGAAGGCCCATGATCTATSATGTTTAGCCACAGCACTCCTATTTCCATTAAAAGCCCTCTGGGTGTGCCCACACCTGCATAGTACTCTGTTATAATCTAATTGTTTTGATGGTAAACACCTACTGTCTATTCACAGAGCCTTTAAGGTTGTCCTCTTGAATGCTGTTGGCCAAGGTTCTTTGACCAGAGCTTGTGACCATTGTGGAACCCCTAGGTTTTTCATACCAGCAGATGGCGCTGCAGTGCAGTGTTTTGAGGGGTTACGATCAGGTGAATGCCTGCATTACAAGGCATTTTAGCCTATAGGAGACTCTACGGCAGGACAGCTCACTGCAGCCCAGTTCAGCCACATTAAAGCCTGTGGAGAGAGTTGGAACATCTACAGTCTTGGGTACTCTTGGGTACACTTAGTGCTCAGGGTAAAATAAGTGGGTACTAGACTGTGAATGTAATTGATTTGGGTAAAAGACATATACAATAAAATGTGTAATGTGGACCCAGAGGATAGCACTTACAAGTATTAATAAAAAAATGTGTTTCCAACGTGGTCCTCATGCACACACGCTCTCTCGCTGTCTCGCCCTCTGTCTTTTCTCTTCTCACCTCTCTCTCTCATCATTAAGAGTAGGTGGCACCTAGGCCGGACCGTCTGGGAGAAGACATGATTAATGAGTTCTACTCATCCCTCTCCCCTCATCCCCCTCCCTCATATTGCTCCGTCTCTCTCTGTCTCTGTGTGTGTGATCAAACAATATTTATCCTGTAATTAGTTTTATTTAGAGCACTATGGATATTGTGATATTTCATCACATTCGGACGGAGTTGAGTCTCCTCATTCGGACGGAGTTGAGTCTCCTCATTCGGGTCTCCACATTCGGACGGAGTTGAGTCTCCTCATTCGGACGGAGTTGAGTCTCCTCATTCGGACGGAGTTGAGTCTCCTCACTTCGGACGGAGTTGAGGTCTCTCATTCGGCACGGAGTTGAGTCCTCCTCATTGGAGTTGAGTCTCCTCTGTTCGGACGGACTTGAGCCTCCTCGTTCGGACGGACTTGACCTCTTCGTTCGGACGGACTTGAGCCTCTTCGTTCGTCGGGACTTGAGCCTCTTCTGTTCGGACGGACTTGAGCCTCTCGTCGGACGGACTTGAGCCTCTTCGTTCGGACGGACTTGAGTCTGCCAGTTGTGGATACATCTGTGTATCCACATGTTCCGTGGCCTCCCCCTCTCTCCATCCCTCCCTTCATCTCTCACAAGGGGACTTTAAGTACATGGTGGGCCATCCCAGTGCTCTCTCCTGCTGGCTCGGTCTGTCTCCCAGAGGCAGCTTTTTATACACACACTCACAAGCATGCACACTTATTCTCCGTACTGTATGTCTCAAAGCTGATCCAATCATGTTGGCCTACTCACACTAAGATGCACTTCTCTTCTGCCTCTGTTACACAGGGACAAACTCCTGGCAGGTCCCTGAGACCAACGGGGCCATCGTCCAGGGTGGCTATGGCCACAGCAGTGTGTATGACAGCTCCAGCAGGTGTGTGTACGTCCACGGGGGCTACAAGGCCCTGCCTGCCAACAAGTATGGCCTGGTGGACGAACTGTATCGCTATGAGGTCCAGACACAGACTTGGTGAGTGATTAGCTTGGTAGAGTGTCTGTCTGCCTGGTTCTCTGTCTGACTCTGTCCGTCTCTGCCGGTCTCTGTTTTGTCTGTCTCGCTTTTTGTGCTTGTATCAGTGGATGCATATTCACTTGAGAGTTCACAAGCTATATCAATTTGCCAGCCCTGAGAATAAGGTGTGTAAAGTAAGCATATTTTCCCCAGTGCCCCAGTAGCATAATGCATTTATTTGCTAAACTCCCTAGTTATGAGGCAATGCATTTCATGTATTTCTTTGCTCCCTCTGTGTTGGAGTTTAGACTTGCTACTTGTCTACTTGTTGTCAGGATGAGTTTAAAACAACACTGTTCAATGGTGAAACCCCCAGTGATCTATGTAGAGAATTACTCTTGAGGGGCCTACAGAAAGTGAAGAAAAGCGTAGTGACAGGCAGTGAGCACACTAGTCCTCCCCCCCGGCCCAAACAGGTCAGGAGTGGTTTGGAGCTACAGACGTTCTATTGGACCTGGCACGGTCTAATAACAGGTGGGTAGACTGGGTGGGCCGTGTGTGAGACACACTCAGGACATTCCTGTGTGTGTGTGTGTTTTGGTTGGTCCTGTCTGTCGAGACTTTCTCTCGAGTGGACGGCCATCGTCCACTGCAACATGTTTTCAGCTGTCGTTTCCATTGGAAGTGAAAACATTGCCCTGCAGTTTGTTTAGTGATGTTCAGTGTACAGATGTTTTGCGGAAAAGCAAATTGCTTTGGACACTTTTCACATCCCTTCTATTAGGTAGATGTCAGCCGCCATGTTTAACACAAAGATGCTTGCCTATGTTCAGACACGGTGCCTAGACGCTCACTGCTGGATAGTTGAAAGGCCCGAATTGAAAAAGCACACTAATGCAATAGTCAGCATTATATTGTTGGGAGGTACACATACAGCATTATATTGTTGGGAGGTACACATACAGCTTTATATTGTTGGGAGGTACACATACAGCATTATATTGTTGGGAGGTACACATACAGCATTCTATTGTTGGGAGGTACACATACAGCATTCTATTGTTGGGAGGTACACATACAGCATTCTATTGTTGGGAGGTACAACATACAGCATTCTATTGTTGGGAGGTACACATATTTAGACACACAGCGCCAAAATGTCTGTGACCCCACTCTCCGAGGGTGTCTCATTAATACACACTTGTACATGTGAGAAATATAAGCACCACCTTATTATTATTATTATTATTACTATTACTACTACATGAACATACAGCACATGCTGGAAAGTTAAGGAAGGTATAGCGAGAGAGATTTACAGTGAAACAGAGATTGTATGAGAAGGGTGATATGAAAGAAGGGGAATGGCCTCCACTGAACCTTGACAGATGGATGGGTGACAGAGGAGGGTACACCCTTTGATTATCCCCCCACTCACTTCTTTCTCTGTTTCATCTGAGCAGTTGTTTCATAGCTGTAGAAAGTGAGGGAATAGTCCCACACACACTGCTAGGCTAGTGATAGTACAGCTATCCTGGCTAGGCTAGTGATAGTACAGCTGGCTAGGCTAGTGATAGTACAGCTGGCTAGGCTAGTGATAGTACAGCTGGCTAGGCTAGTGAATAGTAAGTGGTCCCTCGCTAGGGCTGCTGATCCCTGCTAGGCTTTTTGGTCCTGGCTAGGCTGTGATAGTACAGCTGGTTCTGGGTAGGCTAGGGATAGTGCAGCTGGTCCTGGCTAGGCTAGGGATATTATGCCTGGTCCTCGCTAGCTAGAGATAGTTAGTGGTCTGGCTGCTATGATAGTATAGCTGGTCCTGGCTAGGCTTGTGAGTGCAGCTGTCCTCGCTAGTATAATGGATAGTACAATTGGTGCCTCGCTAGGGATAGTACATCTGGTCCGGCTAGTCTGCTGGTCTTGGCTAGCCCTGTGGATAGTACAGCTGATCTGGCTAACCTGTGGATTGTACAGCTGGTCTGGCTTGTATAGGGATAGTAGCTGGTCCTGGCTAGGTTATGGTTCGGCTAGGGGTAGGATAGTGCAGCTGGGATAGTATAGCTGATCCTGGTAAGCTAGTGATAGTAATGCTGGTCTTGGCTAGGCTCGTGATGGTATGCTGTCTGGCTAGATCGGATGTAAGCTGGTCTGGCTAGGTCGGGATCGTACAGCTGGTCCTGGCTAGGCTCGGATTTTCTCACTGGCTGGCTGGGATCGTACAGCTGGTCTTGGTAGGCTCGGGATCGTAAGCTGGTCCTGGCTGGGATCGTACAGCTGGTCCTGGCTAGGCTCGGGATCGTACATGTGGTCCTGGCTAGGTGATAAGTGGCTGGTCTGGGTGGCTGCTGATCCTGGCTTGGTATATGCGGTCCTGGCTAGGCTGTGAATAGTAGCTGGTTACTGGCTAGGACTAGTGGATGTCGCAGCTGCTGCCTGGTAGGGATAGTGCAGCTGCTCCTGGTAGGAGATAGTGCAGCTGCTCTGGCTAGGGATAGTGACAGCTGTCTCCTGGCTAGTGGGATGGATGTCATGGGCTCAGGTATGTGGTCCTGTGCTTAGGCTAGAGTAGTAGCAGCTGGTCTGGAGCGAGGGATAGTCAGTCTGTTCTGGCTTAGCTAGGATTAGTATGCTGGTCCTGGCTAGGCTGTGATAGTGGCAGCTGCGTCTCGCAGTCTATTGGATAGGACAGTGGTCCTCCCTTGGCTAGTGAAGGTACAAGCGTGGTACCTGGCTAGAGTAGTTGGATAGTAAGCTGTCCTGGTAGGCTATTGTCTGGTGGCTAGGGATAGTACTAGGCTGGTTGCTAGGCTCGTGATATGGCAGCTGGTCCTGCGCTAGTCAGTGGGATAGTACATGCTGGTTCCTCGCTTGGCTTGATGATAGTTAAGCGGGCTGGATAGGTTAGTGATAACTACACGGTCCTGGTTGGTTAGTCAGTTAGGACAGCGTGGTCTGGGTAGGCGTATTGGTCCTGCTAGGCTAGTGATATTCCCAGTGGTCTGGTAGGCTAGTGATAGAGCAGTGTTCTTAAGCAGAACGTGGGGACTGTGCACCTTGACCCGAGCAGAGGAGAGGAAGGGAGGTGGTAGATTGGGCTCAGACATATTCCTGTACAGTTTCCCGTGTGTGTGTGTGTGTGTGTGTGTGTGTGTGTGTGTGTGTGTGTGTGTCCATGGTGCCACATTATTGATGGCGTCTGTCTGGGTATTTGACCTAGCCTATGGAGAGTGACCTTCAGACCAACTGTTCCCTTACATAAGCCACGTGACCCAGACTGGCCCACACACTGCTGTAATCCACACCCAGGGATGGATACGCACGCACTCGCGTACACTCTCTCATAATTGACACATTAAAACATTAGCATGGTGACTGAGTACAGTGCTGATGTGTGTGTGTTGACAGGATGATCCTGAGAGAGAGTGGTCTGGCGCGGTACCTCCACACAGCAGTGCTGAGCAGTGGGACTCTGCTGGTGTTTGGAGGAAACACCCACAACGACACGTCCCTCAGTAACGGAGCCAAGTGCTTCTCTGCTGACTTCCTGGCCTACGACATGGGTAAGTACCAATCATATGCATGCACACATCATAGGTAAGAACCACATCCTCATCTGTTGTTGGTATAGCTGGTCCTGGCTAGGCTAGTGATAATGCAGCTGGTCCTCGCTATGCTATGGATTGTGCAGCTGGTCCTGGCTAGGCTTATGGTCCTGGCTAGGCTATGGATAGTGCAGCTGGTCCTGGCTAGGCTAGTGATGGTAAAGCTGGTACTGGCTAGGCTTGTGATGGTAAAGCTGGTTCTGGCTAGGCTAGTGATGGTATAGCTGGTTCTGGCTAGGCTAGTGATGGTAAAGCTGGTTCTGGCTAGGCTAGTGATGGTTAAGCTGGTTCTGGCTAGGCTAGTGATGGTATAGTTGGTTCTGGCTAGGCTAGTGATGGTGCAGCTGGTCCTCGCTAGGCTAGTGATGGTGCAGCTGGTCCTCGCTAGGCTAGTGATAGTCCATCTGTTGTTGGTTTGACACAATCCTTATGTTTTGAGCTGACTATATTTGACTCCTGTTTATTTTGTTTTGAAAATATGAGTTACCAGCTTCAACCTCTGGGCATATGGTACATGAATAGAAGTTACCTACTTTACCTGTACTTAAATAAGTGTAACCAACCCCCTCACCATACAATACCACACATTCCTCCATGCAAACATCATACATGTGATGTTCATTGCTACAAGCGTGTGGCCACCCACCAATTCACTCCCATCAGGGTTGAACCCTGACCCCTAAAGCCATAGTTGTCATTTGTCATTCTCCACTGTTAGTTGCCTCCCAGGCCTGGGTCCACAGAGACACACAGTGTGCGTAACCAAAGAAGAACTGACAGGTGACATTCTGCAGCCCTAGGGAAAGTGTGTTCACTGACCTTTGACCTCAACATATAGCAGCACTAGGCTTTATGAAAGTCAAGTTGAAGTGCAAAGCTAAGATACACTGCATGACCAAAAGTATGCTCGTCGAACATCTCATTTCAAAATCATTGGCATTAATTTGGAGTTGGTTCCCCTTTGCTGCTATAACAGCCTCCACTCTCCTGGGAGGGTTTTCCACTAGATGTTGGAACGTTGCTGCGGGTACTTGCTTCCATTCAGCCACAAGCGCATTAGTGAGGTCGGGCACTGATGTTGGGCGATTAGGCCTGGCTCGCAGTCGGCGTTCCAATTCATCCCAAAGATGTTCAATGGGGTTGAGGTCAGTGCTCTGTGCAGGCCAGGCAAGTTCTTCCACAAACCCTTTCTTTATGGACCTCGCTTTGTGCACGGGGGCATTGTCATGCTGAAACAGGAAAGGGCCTTCCCTAAACTCTTCTAGAATGTCATTCTATGCTGTAGCGTTAAGATTTCCCTTCAATGGAACTAAGGGGCCTAGTCCGAACGGAACTAAGGGGCCTAGTCCGAACCATGAAAAACAGCACGACCATTATTCCTCCTCCACCAAATTTTACAGTTGGCACTATGCAGGTAGCGTTCTTTTGGCATCCACCAAACCCAGATTCGTCTGTTGGACTGCCAGATGGCAAAGTGTGATACATCACTACAGAGAACGCGTTTCTACTGCTCCAGAGTCCAATGGTGGCGAGCTTTACAACACTTCAGCCGAAGCTTGGGATTGCACATGGTGATCTTTAGCTTGTGTGCGGCTGCTCGGCCATGGAAACCCATTTCATGAAGCTCCCGACAAACAGTTATTGTGCTGATGTTGCTTCCAAAGGTAGTTTGGAACTCAATAGTGAGTGTTGCACCTGAGGACAGACTTTTTTTTACGCGTTACGCTTTTCAGCACTCGGCGATCCTGTTCTGTGAGCTTGTGTGGCCTACCACTTTGCGGCTGAGCCGTTGTAGCTCCTCGACGTTTCCACTTCACAGTAACAGCACTTAACCGGGTCAGCTCTAGCAGGGCAGAAATGAAATCCTATGACGGTGCCACGTGGAAAGTCACTGAGCACTTCARTAAGGCCATTCTACTGCCAATGTTTTGTCAATGGAGATTGCGTGACTGTGTGCTCGATTTTATACATCTGTCAGCAACYGGTGTGGTTGAAATAGCCAAATCCACTAATTTGAAGGGGTGTCCACATATTTTTGTATATATAGTGTATCTTTTCCCTAGGGGTGAATACCCAGCCTCGGATACCTGAGATGGAGGATCACGTTCTGTTTTAACAGTTACGGTAGACATTCTTTACATTTGAAAAGTGGAACTAGCCATAAACCAAAAGGTAGTCGTAACTCATAATAGACTTCATTACTCCGGGAAAGTTGTTTTGCTCTTGTATTTGGAGTTGGTACTAAAGGTTTAGAGCTGTGTGTGTTCCTTCCTGTGTGTTTCTGGATCCCCTGGGTTTTTTACGTGAGATCTGATGTGAGTAACAAATCACCTTTCAGTAATACAGTGGGGATCATTAACGCCCCATAAAGAGCTATAGAATGGGAGCTGGCCAGATGGCGTCTGCTCTTATATGAATATTAGTTTTGAATACTGTGACTCTGCAGGGGCATTACAGGACATGCTGATGACAGAGAGGGAAGGAAGGAAGGCAGGGGGTGATCAGCAGGGATGAATGAAGGAGGAGGGTGTGATCGGATCCGGCAAGGCGGGGAAGGCAGCGGAGGGGTGTGATGCCCAGCGGAGGGAGGGAGGGGAGCAAGCAAGCAAGGAGGGAGGGTGGGATGCAGGGAAGGGAGGAAGGCAAGGAGGAGGGAGTGTGATGCAAGGAGGAGGAGGGTGGGAGGCAGGCAGGCAGGCAGGAGGAGGGGTGTGATGCAGGAGGGAGGCAAGGGGGGAGGATGCAGGAAGTCTGTGCGAGCAAAAAGGGAGGAGGGAGAGACTACGGAAAAAGAAGGAACAGCACATCAGAAATCAGCTCAATGTACACAGAAGAATCACATAGACTTTAACCACTTCTGGAAAATGTTAAACCACTAAACAAACAACAACACGAAGAGTTATCCTATCCAAAACGGACATGTATGGGTAAACCCCTTTCTCCAATATTTTTGCCCTATAACAAAGAACAAACAGCCAAAAACTTATAAACTCAGCAAAAAAAAGTGTCACTGTCAACAGCCGTTTATTTCAGCAAACTTAACATGTGTAATATTTGTATGAACATAACAAGTTCCACAGACATGTGACAAAATGAGAATAATGTGTCCCTGAACAAGGGGGGGTCAAAATCAAAAGTAACAGTCAGTATGTGTGGTCACCAGCTGCCATTAAGTACTGCAGGTGCATCTCCTCCTCATGGACTGCACCAAATATGCCAGTTCTTGCTGTGAGATGTTACCCTACTCTCCACCAAGGCACCTGCAAGTTCCCGGACATTCTGGGGGGAATGGCCCTAGCCCCACACCCTGCCGATCCAACAGGTCCCAGACGTGCTCAATGGGATTTGAGATCCCGCTCTTCACTGGCCATGGGCAGAACACCTGACATTCCTGTCTTGCAGCGAAATCACGCACAGAACGAGCAGTATGGCTGTTGCATTGTCATGCTGGAGGGTCATGTCAGGATGAGCACTACAGGAAGGATACCACATGAGAGGAGGATGTCTTCCCTGTAACGCACAGAGTGAGATGCCTGCCAATAACAACAAGCTCAGTCCGATGATGTTGTACACACCGGCCTAGACATGACCGACCCTCCACCTCCAAATCGATCCCGCTCCAGAGCCACAAGCCTCGGTGTAACGCTCATTCCTTCGACGAATAAACGCGAATCCGACCATCACCCCTGGGGAGAACAAAACCGCGACCTCGTCAGTGAAGAGCACTTTTTCCAGTCCTTGTCTGCGTCCAGGAGCGGCATGCGTTTTGCCATAGGCAGTACGATGTTGCCGGATGTCTTTTAGGGACCTGCCTTACAAACAGGCCTACAAGCCCTCAGTCCAGCCTCTCTCAGCCTATTCGGACAGTCTGACACTGAGACGGATGGAGCCTGGTGTAAGCTCGGGTCCAGTTGTTGTTCCCATCCTGTACCTGTCCCGCCAGGTGTCATGTTCGGATGTACCGATCCTGCTGCAGGTGTTTACACGTGTCTGCCACTGCGAGGACGCGTCAAGCTGTCCGTCCTGTCTCCCTGTAGCGCTCTCTTTAGGCGTCTCACAATACGGACCATTGCAATTTATTGCCCATTAGTTCCTACGTTTCATAACTGTTGACCTAATTGCCTACCGTCTGTAAGCTGTTAGTGTCTTTAACTGACCGTTCCACAGGTGCATGTTCGTTAATTGTTATGGGTCCATTTAACCAAGCATGGGGAACCGTGGTTTAAAAACTTTACAATGAAGATCTGTGAGTTATTGGATTTTTACGGAATAATCTTATGAAAAGACAGGTGTCCTGAAAAAGGCGAAGTTAATTTTTTTGCCTGAGTTCACATGATCAAATACAAATCTTAGAATCAACTATTAAAAACTATCAGAACCCACTGGATTTTCCAATTACATTGAATGAACTACAGGACAAAATACAAACCCTCCAACCCCAAAAGGCCTGTGGTGTTGATGGTATCCTCAATGAAATGATAAAATATACAGATTACAAATGGCTATACTTAAACTTTTTAACATCATCCTTAGCTCTGGCATCTTCCAATCCACAAAAGTGKAGACAAATTTGACCCCAATAACTAGCGTGGGATATGCGTAAACAGCAACCTTGGGAAAATCCTCTGCATTATCATTAACAGCAGACTCATATTTCCTTTGTGAAAACAATGTACTGAGCAAATGTCAGATTGGCTTTTTACCAAATTACCAAACGACAGACCACGTATTCACCCTGCACACTCTAATTGACAAACAAACAAACCAAAACAAAGGCAGTCTTCTCATGCTTTGTTGATTTCAAAAAAGCATTTGACTCCATTTGGCATGAGGGTCTGCTATACAAATTGATAGAAAGTGGTGTTGGGGGAAAAACATACAACATTATAAAATCCATGTACACAAACAAGTATGCGGTTAAAATTGGCAAAAAACACATTTCTTTCCACAGGGTCGTGGGTTGAGACAGGGATGCARCTTGAGCCCTACCCTCTTCAACATGTATATCAACGAATTGGCGAGGGCACTAGAACAGTCTGCAGCACCCGGCCGCACCCTACTAGATTATGAAGTCAAATGTCTACTGATGATCTGGTGCTTCTTTCCCCAACCAAGGAGGGCCTACAGCAGCACCTAGATCTTSTGCTCAGATTCTGTCAGACCTGGGCCCTGACAGTAAATCTCAATAAGACAAAAATAATGRTGTTCCAAAAAAGGTCCAGTTGCCAGGACCACAAATACAAATTCAGTCTAGACTCCGTTGCCCTAGAGCACACAAAAAACTATACTTACCTCGGCCTAAACATCAGTGCCACAGGTAACTTCCACAAAGCTGTGAACGATCTGAGCGACAAGGCAAGAAGGGCCTTCTATGCCATCAAAAGGAACATAAATTTCGACATACGAATTTTGGATCTGGCTAAAAATACTTGAATCAGTTATATAACCCATTGCCCTTTATAGTTGTGAGGTCTGGGGTCTGCTCAACCAAGCAAGAATTCACGAAATGGGACAAACACAAAATTGAGACTGCATGCAGAATTCTGCAAAAATATCCTCTGTGTACAACGTAAAACACCAAATAATGCATACAGAGCAGAATTGGGCCGATACCCGATAATAATCAAAATCCAGAAAAGAGCCGTTCAATTCGGCAATCTCCTAAAGGAAGCGATTCCCAAACCTTCCATAACAAAGCCATCACCTACAGAGAGATGGAGAAGAGTCCCCTTAGCAGGCTGGTCCTGGGGCTCTGTTCACAAACACACCCCACAGAGCCCCAGGACAGCAACACAATTAAACACAACCAAATCATGAGAAAAAACAAAAAGATAATTACTTGACACATTGGAAAGAATTAACAAAAAACAGAGCATACTAGAATTCTATTTGGCCCTAAACAGAGTACACAGTGGCAGAATACCTGACCACTGTGACTGACCCAAACTTTAGGAAAGCTTTGACTATGTACAGACTCAGTGAGCATAGCCTAACCATTGGGAAAAGGCCGCTGTAGGCAGACCTGGCTCTCAAGGGAAGACAGGCTATGTGCACACTGTCCACAAAATGAGGTGGAAACTGAGCTGCACTTCCTAACCTCCTGCCAAATGTATGACCATATTAGAGACACATATTTCTCTCAGATTACACAGACCCACAAAGAATTAAAAAACAAATSCAATTTTGWTAAASTCCCATATCTATTGGGTGAAATACCACAGTGTGCCATCACAGCAGCAAGATKTGTGACCTGTTGCCACAAGAAAAGGTCAACCAGTGAAGAACAAACACCATTGTAAATACACCATATATTTATGTTTGTTTATTTTTTACCTTTTGTACTTTGCACATAATTTACATTTGAAAATGTCTTTATTCTTTTAGAACTTTTGAGTGTAATGTTTACTGTTCATTTTTATTGTTTATTTCACTTTTGTTTATTATCTACTTCACTTGCTTTGGCAATGTTAACATATGTTTCCCATGCCAATAATGCCCTTAAGTTGAATTGAGAGACAGATGGAGATAGACAGAGACTCAATGTTTAGGTTCGAAGAAAGAAAATCCATTAAAGGGGAACGTTTATTTTCTAGTTAGGATCCAGATTAGATGTTTGAAGAAAGTTGAAAAACTTGACTCTATACCTTCCAAGCGTTCTCATGCAGTCATGGAAGGTCACTGCTTCACTCTCATTGTTATTCAGCTAAATAGCCAGTCCAATCACCCTGAGTAGGCCACTCCAAGGGATAAAAAGTCCAATGTCACTTCTATAATCTGGAAGCAATAGATTGTTTTATGTTCAAGGTGGTAGCTAGACTGATGCTTGGCTTGAGGAGTGTGATCTAGACTCTACACTGAAGCCCAGGCAAGACCACTCTCTGTGATTGGTGCTCTGGTATACAAGCCAGTGTTTGGCCAGATATGTCTGCTTGGCATGGCTAAAGGGCTRGCCTCACAGAAACCTGTCATTCATTATAGGCCCTAGAGTACTGGGTTGTCACTGGACATTGTTAATTTGGCTTTATAATGAAATGAGTCAACAATCTCCATCATCAGCTTCTTCTAAACTCAGCAAAAAAAGAAACGCCATCTCACTGTCAACTGCATTTATTTTCAGAAAACTTAACATGTGTAAATATTTGTATGAACATAACAAGATTCAACAACTGAGACATAAACTGAACAAGTTCCACAGACCACAGACTTCTGACTTAACAGAAATTGAATAATGTGTCCCTGAACAAAGGGGGGGTCAAGCATGGGAAACAGTGTTTAAACCCTTTACAATGAAGATCTGTGACGTTATTTGAATTTTTACGAATTATCTTTGAAAGACAGGGTCCTGAAAAAGGGACGTTTCTTTTTTATTCTGAGTTTAGAGTGAACAGGTTYGTGGAAAGCATTTTCGCTTTAGGTACTGTATTGTCTGTACAGTAATGGAACAGTTTGGCATTTTGGTTAGAAAGCATGCCTGAACCCAGATCAAAACCTATCTATGGTGAGTGATGCTTTTTACTCATGTGATGCTGAAAGACATTGTAGCCTACTACAGTACATGAGATGTTTCATCACTTCAAGTGTCAACAGGTTTCACCAGTTTCAAGGAAGTCTCATTCAGTAGTTAATGGACTGATAGGACTTCCTCTCCTCTCTGCTCCACTCTCTGTGAGCTAATTAATTAGTTCCACCTGTGGAAGAGGCATTACTCTGCTGCTCTCTCTCTGTCGGCTCCGCCACTCATGCTGAGATGGTTTTAAGCGCTAATTTGTTTTTGTTTCTCTCTGCTAACCTTGGAGGGGGAGAGCGTTATTAGCTTTTTGTGCTTTTCTTCTGCGAGAGATTAAATTCAGGTCGACACAAGGCAGTTTTAATTTGCGTTTAATTCTTTTCTCCCCTCATCACCCCATCCTCATAATTCTAATTAGATTTGGGTGAAATGAACTCTAATTAAAAATGTTTTGTCCCCCCACCACCCCCTACCCCCTGAAAGGCAACTGGCAGTGACGTCTTCAACAAGAGTGCCCTGTTAATTTTCTGGTGCTGCAATATAATCTGTGGTATTTGTTTCATTAGCYCATTGTTGATATAGTCCCAACATGTTTTGCATGTCAGCAATCAGGTTTTCAAGATATTCAACTTTCAAAGTACAGAAATACAGAAATACAGCAAAATATATTTTGCATCATATAATACTGCATTTTGCATCAAAATGAAAGTTACATATCTTAAACTTGATTGCTGACATGCTTTACATTTTGGGACTATATCAACAATGGACTAATGAAACAAATACCAAAATATCGTTTTTGGGTGGAATGTTCCTTTAAGTCTTCCATTTAAATTAGGTTTGATTTCCCCTTCAAGATGGTGTGCTGAYGATTTTGTCTGCTGATTCCCCTGTCATCTCCCCCTTTCTCCCTGTTCATTATTCATGGTTCTTCTGCCAATATCCTGGGAGGAAATGAAATGGGGGGGAGCGTTGTGATGAGTATCAGGGAGTTTCAATATAAAGGCAAGGATCCTGCAAAATCATTCATCTCCAGTACACATCAGATGGTGTGGAGACGCATTTGGCTGACTGTCAGTGCATGTCTGGGTTATTGATTTACTCTAGCTCCAGGCTTCACGATAGGTATTAGGCCTTAGATAGTGCCAAAGTCAGGATTCCAATTGAACTACTGGTGATGGGGCGGATGTCACAAATACTTATTTTGGTCTGTCCCTTTAACCACTGGATCACCTACGCACATCTCTTATCTTATTTTGATTTGACTCTTATTATTGATATTGATGAATGTACTGCATTGTTGAGGGAGCTAGCACATCGACATTTTGCTGCGCCTTTAATACCTTCTGTAAACKGTGTATGYGATGAGTACAATTAAATTTGATAAGAAAGCAGTGTGGGTCTGAGTGACCGGCTGAGAGAGCTCATCAGGGTGACTACACCATGGCCCTGGCAGAGAACACCTTGGTCTTTAGGATGTGATGAAAAAGCGCCTTCTGATCTGGACTGTCTTTCCCTTTAAACAGTGATATCACAATTAGCCATGCACTGAGTGTGGTCGTTTGCAACCTGGCTGCACATTTAACGGCCAGGAACAGTTTATATCTGTGTAAATGCCACATTTACATTTTGCAAGAGTGGACGTGTGGTCTGTAAAGCATCAGAGAATTGTAAAATGAAACGGTAAAGCACAGGATTGTGATCGCTCTCAGAGCCATTACTCTGTTCACAGTGTGGTATCCCCAACAAACAAGATCAATGGATGAATAAACTTGTTTATCAAGTCCTATTCAGAGGCAGCTACATAATAAACAATTCAAAAACGCTATGTAAAGAGGTTGACGTTTATCCTCTCCTAGGATCCCACTAACAATGGGAAAACTGAACGTTGTGCTGTCTCAATTTAACATGATTTGCCTGGTGATATTGACAAAGAGAAGAAATCGACTTTGTTGACTATAATTTTTTCTCTGTTATTTGTTTGCCCTGGGGAGGCTAAATGCGTTTTGAGGGACGGTTGGTAGATAATCACAGATGGAAAAATAGTCTCTCTACATTCTGGGCTGTGTTGTCAGAGCTGCTTCAGGTATACTCATTGTAGTCTACCCATGGTTCAGWGCAGTTCATGACCATGGTCCTAGGAGATTGGTAATCAAACTATCATTGATACCCTGTGCGCCCACCACCACCACCCTAGGATTGCTAAATAGCAGCTGCAGTGAATTATACTTTAATGATATACACTACTCAAAAAAATAAAGGGAACACTTAAACAACACAATGTAACTCCAAGTCAATCACACTTCTGTGAAATCAAACATTTGTGGCCTGCTGGAGGTCATTTTGCAGGGCTCTGGCAGTGCTCCTCCTTGCACAAAGGCGGAGGTAGCGGTCCTGCTGCTGGGTTGTTGCCCTCCTACGGCCTCCTCCACGTCTCCTGATGTACTGGCCTGTCTCCTGGTAGCGCCTCCATGCTCTGGACACTACGCTGACAGACACAGCAAACCTTCTTGCCACAGCTCGCATTGATGTGCCATCCTGGATGAGCTGCACTACCTGAGCCACTTGTGTGGGTTGTAGACTCCGTCTCATGCTACCACTAGAGTGAGAGCACCGCCAGCATTCAAAAGTGACCAAAACATCAGCCAGGAAGCATAGGAACTGAGAAGTGGTCTGTGGTCACCACCTGCAGAATCACTCCTTTATTGGGGGTGTCTTGCTAATTGCCTATAATTTCCACCTTTTGTCTATTCCATTTGCACAACAGCATGTGAAATTTATTGTCAATCAGTGTTGCTTCCTAAGTGGACAGTTTGATTTCACAGAAGTGTGATTGACTTGGAGTTACATTGTGTTGTTTAAGTGTTCCCTTTATTTTTTTGAGCAGTGTGTATATATATATATATATATTTTTTTTTTGCAATCGTAAAGGTATCTTTTCTAGCTGCGGTTAGTTGTTTATGACAGCCCTGTGTGTAGGTTATGGCCCCTAGTGCTCTGGTATGCTCACACACACAGTGTTAATCACACCTGGGCTTGGTACAGCACACCCAGTCCTACAGCCATTATACAGAGCCAGGGGGATCATGATATTCATACAGGCCATTCTCCACTGTTCCCTTTGGTTCCACAGCTTCTATGTCCACAGGATTCTCATACGCGTTAATAATTCAGAGTTGACACTTCCATTGTTGTGTGTGTGTGCACGCGCAACAGTGCAGACGAGGGGGGGGTGTACCCAGTCCCGGTGCTGTTCTGTTTTTCAGTATGTACGGTAGGGTGGTATGGTACAGGCATACTGAAATGAAATCCAGGCAAGAAAGGAACACAGGAAAAGAACACTTCTCCCCTGTTGCTAGGTAATGGACCTGGAGCTGGGTTAATTGCTGAATTAAAAAGCATGTAACCGAGAGAGCTTGGCAGATTGGGTGGGCTGCAGAGAACAAATGCCAAGGAGCTCAGATTACCAGGCTACAGAGCGTTAGAGGCCTTAAATATACAGCTCATTCTGGGGTCCAGGGGGGTTTCAGTCACGGTTGCTTGGGTGATAGTATGAGTAGGGTGTGGCGGGTCACAGTGGCGGTATAATTTCTTGGTATAGCGGTTGAGTGCTTGACCCTACACACGTTTTTGAAAAGTACTTCTTATATGTCAAATGTTCCTACTGAAGCCAAACCTGTAGCCTGATCTCTGTGCATGTTTGTTTCAGCTTGTGATGAATGGAAAGTGCTGCCCAGACCAGATCTCCAYCGTGACGTCAACCGCTTTGGCCACACCTCYGTCGTCAGCAATGGGTCAGTCACTTGCATCCAGTATATTGCCCATCCGTTACTTGATATTTGTAGTTTTTTATCTCAGTTTTCTTTCATCAGTTTCCTCAGTGTTCCCTGGTAATGATGTGTACTCTGTGTTGTGTTCTCTCCCCAGGTCAATGTATGTGTTTGGTGGTTTCTCTGGTGTGCTGCTGAATGACGTGCTGGTCTACACCCCTCCCAGCTGCCAGGCCTTCAGTGAGGAGCCGCGCTGTGCCAACGCCGGCCCTGGCATCCGCTGTGTCTGGCTTAGGGACCACTGTGTCCCCTGGGACACCAGCCAGGCCAACGGCAGCGTGCCCGCTCCCTTCTGCCCTCCACGCACCAGTACGTGTTGTATGACATTGCCCTCGTCACCATTTGAGTTTACATACCTAGCAATACTTAACTTGGAAATTAGGATGGCAACAATTTACTCAMGTTTGTAGCCTCCACGATGATTCAATCCACACCTGGATATATGTGTTCACATGTTTTTATCTCTATGTTTCTCATGGGGAGGGATGATTTCACTTCCCTCTCTGGTAGTTCAAGTCAAAATCTAATTTTATTTGTCACATGCTTCGTAGACAACAGGTGTTGACTAACAGTGAAATGCTTACTTATGGATCATTTTCCAACAATGCAGAGTTAAAGATAAAATGGAAATAGTGACACGAGGAATAAATACATGGTGAATAATAAATACACATAATGACTAAAAATAACATGGCTATATACAGGGAGTAGAAAATAACATGGCTATATACAGGGAGTAGAAAATAACATGGCTATATACAGGGAGTAGAAAATAACTAAACATGGTCTATATACAGGGAGGTAGAAAATAACATGGCTTATACAGGGAGTATAAAATAAAACATGGCTATATACAGGGAGTAGAAAATAACATGGCTATTACAGGGTAGAGGTCGAGCCAATTATGATTTTCTTCAACACGATACCGTTATTGGGAGGACAAATAAAGCCGATACCGTTATCGCCCGATTTTTATTTTTTTATATAAAATTTTTTTAAACATTTTTATTTATTGTAATAAGTGACAATTACAACAATTGAGTGATGAACACTTATTTAACTTAATATAATAATCAATAACATCAATTTAGGCCTCTAGAATAAATAAGTGAACGATTGTGTCAGACTTTTGGTTTAATAATGGCAAAAACAAAGTGTTGGAGAAGGAAAGGTAAAAGCTGCGATAGATGTGCACAATGTAAGAAAGCTAACGTTTAAAGTTCCTTGCTCAGAACATGGAAGCAATCATATGACGCTGGTGGTTTGCCCTTTCTCTAACATAGTTCTTTCGATATTCCCAGTAAGAAGTGGTGTTCAGTTTGTAGTTATTAATAGGATTATAGGATTATTCGTCTACTATGACCATTTTGTATTTCATATACCTGTTGACTATTGGATGTTCTTATAGGCCAACTTTCAGTATTGGCCAGTGTGAAACCGTATGAGCTTTCCACGCTCGTCCTCGGCCGCTACGAATGGACTGGAACAGGAGACACATCGAAAAAGCGCACCGCCGTCGAAGGTCATGCGTTACCTCATGCAGAAGGATAGGGGAACAGTAATCAAGTCTCAGAGGGCGGGGAGTGGAGTTCTGTTAAACGCTTTGGCGCACCCGCCTAACTAGCAATAGCTCCATTTACACATCGGAGTTACACCCAGCCTAATCTCGGAGGAAGTTGATAGGTCTTGAGCTCATAAACAGCGCCACAGTGCTTGAAGATGTGCGATAGAGCTGCTGGCAAACGCACGAAAGTAGCTGTTGTGAATGAATGCTTACGAGCTGCTGGTGCCGTACCATCGCTCAGTGCCAGACTGCTCTCTAATCAAAGCAAGACTTAATTATAACATATGATGACACACAGCAAATACGCGCCTTTAGTCATTCATAAATGGTCGACCGGAAACGATAATCCTCGAAAACAAAAATCGTTTATACTTCTGTGAAATACGGAACCGTTCCGTGTTTTATCTACGGGTGGCAATCGCATAAGTCTAAATATTCCTGTTACATTGCACAACCTTCAATGTTTATGTCATAGATCTCGTAAAACTTGGCAAATTGAGTCGCAATGAGCCAGGCGGCCCAAACTGTTGCATATACCCTGACTCTGTGTGCAATGAACGCCCGAGAAGTGACACATTTTTTCAACCGTAGTGTATATAGTGCCTGAGTCTATCCTGTGATTTCTTTTAGCTAAAATGTGCAGTTTTCAAAGATTATAACTTCTGTGTATATTGATGTTTAGAGAATGGCACTTGATTCGCTGTATTGGTTAGGTACACGTCTGAAGCACAGCAGTCCTTTTTTGCGAATAGGGCGCACCGCAATCGAATATAGATCATGCAACGCAGACAACGCTAGACTAAAACTAGTGAATTCATGCAACCATGTGAGTAGTTATAACTAGTGAATTGAATGATTGAGTCGTTTTTTTTTAGAAG
>NC_036865.1:21545721-21562409 GCF_002910315.2 Salvelinus sp. IW2-2015 | reverse complement strand
GCTTACAACAGTGAACCTTTTTTGTGGGATACACAAAGGCAATTCTAGGTCTTGTGACATATTTTGGTTAAACTATCCCCAATTCAATGGAATTGCAACCCTGTGCATGCACAGTGCATTCTTCCATCACATGTACAGTGCACTCTTCTATCACATGTACAGCTGATTCTCAAGATCTTGCACACTAATGAGATGCTATTGAGCCCACACTACTACACTGTCTGATCCAAGGACTACATGCTTTCTGGTAAGTTTTGATTACAATGCTGGGTGGGGTGAATAGTAGTAGCCTATAGCAAAGTGTGTTTAAATAATTTCTAACTTATTAACAATTTCTGCTAGTTAGTTTTTTCTACCATTTATCTGTGCAAGGAATTGTATTTTTTATTTATTTTTTACAATTTATTTTTCTAATCTTTACAGGAAAATGCCACGGGCACTATCTGATGTGTGGAGACATTTCACTGCAGCTAATGTAGAAGGAAAAGCTGTGTACATTTGCAAATRCTGTGCAMAATCTTATGTGATGAATGCAACAAAGATKCAGAGTCATCTGGCCAAGTGCATGAAGTTCACTCAGTGCCCCCAACAARCAACCTCTGACAAAAGTCCCTCTAYTACTATTCGACGTGAAAAYGAYGAATCAGACACCTTATTGATACAACAGCTCATGGTCCTCCTGGAATCMCTCAATGGAGGAATGTAGTCAGAGAAATGCTGATGAATGTCTTGCTCGAGCTGTGSATGCAACTGRTTCACCTCTGATGCTCACAGGCAATGTGTAATGGAAKAGATTTCTGAATGTTCTTTGCCCAGCATACACCCCTCCRACCAGMCATGCTTTATCTACTMTTTTKCTGGATGCAGAGTTCAACAGAGTTCAAGTGAAGGTCAAGCAAATCATAGAGAAAGCAGACTGTATTGCAATCATCTCTGATGGGTGGTCGAATGTTCGTGGGCAAGGAATAATTAACTACATCATCTCCACCCCTCAACCAGTATTCTACAAGAGCACAGATACAAGGGACAACAGACACACCGGTCTCTGCATTGCAGATGAGCTGAAGGCAGTCATCAATGACCTTTGACCACAGGAGGTATTTGCACTGGTGACAGACAATGCTGCGAACATGAAGGCTGCTTGGTCTGTGGAGGAGTCCTACCCTCACATCACACCCATTGGGTTTGCTGCTCATGCATTGAATCTGCTCCTCAAGGACATCATGGCACTAAAAACAATGGATACACTCTTCAAGAGAGCCAGGGAAATGGTTAGGTATGTGAAGGGTCATCAAGTTATAGCAGCAATCTACCTCACCAAGCAAAGTGAGAAGAATAAGAGCACCACATTGAAGCTGCCCAGCAACACCCGTTGGGGTGRTGTTGTCATCATGTTTGACAGTCTCCTGAAGGGGAAGGAGTCTCTCCAAGGAATCTGTCTGCCGATATGGACATGCCCATCAAGAGGATCCTCCTGGATTATATATTTTGGGAGAGAGTGGTAAGCAGTCTGAAACTCCTGAAACCTATAGCAGTAGCCATTGCACAGATTGAGGGAGGGAATGCCATTCTGATGTTCAGACTCTGCTTGCAGATGTAAGAGAAGAAATCCATACTGCCCTGCCCACCTCACTTTTGCTCCAAGCAGAGGAAACTGCAGTTCTGAAATGCATCATAAAGCATGAAGACTTCTGCCTGAAGCCCATACACACTGCAKCGTACATGTTGGGCCCCAAGTATGCTGGCTAGAGCATCCTGTCTGGTGCAGAGATCAACAAGGCTTATGGTGTCATCRCTACTGTGTCTCGCCACCTTGTCCTGGATGAGGGCAAGRTTMTTGGCAGTCTGGTGAAGTACACTTCCAAGCAAGGGCTTTGGGATGGAGATGCAATATGGCAGTCGTGCCAACATATCTCATCAGCCAGCTGGTGGAAAGGACTTTGTGGATTTGAGGCTATTTCCCCTGTTGCCTCCATCATCAAATCAAATCAAAGTTTATTTGTCACGTGCGCCAAATACAACAGGTGTAGACCTTACAGTGAAATGCTTACTTACTTACCAATAGTGCAAAAAAGGTGTTAGGTGAACAATCGGTAAGTAAAGAAATAAAACAACAGTAAAAAGACAGGCTATATACAGTAGCAAGGCTATAAAAGTAGCGAGACTACATACAGACACCGGTTAGTCATGCTGATTTAGGTAGTATGTACATGTAGATATGGTTAAAGTGACTATGCATATATGATGAACATAGAGTAGCAGTAGCGTAAAAGAGGGGTTGGCGGGTGGTGGATGGCGGGACACAATGCAGATAGCCCGGTTAGCCAATGTGCGGGAGCACTGGTTGTTCGGCCCAATTGAGGTAGTATGTACATGAATGTATAGTTAAAGTGACTATGCATATATGATAAACAGAGAGTAGCAGCAGCGTAAAAAGAGGTTTGAGGGGGTTGGGGGCACACAATGCAAATAGTCCAGGTAGCCATTTGATTACCTGTTCAGGAGTCTTATAGCTGGGGGTAAAAACTTGAGAAGCCTTTTTGTCTAGACTTGGCACTCCGGTACCGCTTGCCATCCGGTAGTAGAGAGAACAGTCTATGACTGGGGAGGCTGGGGTCTTTGACAATTTTTAGGGCCTTCCTCTGACACCGCCTGGTATAGAGGTCCTGGGATGGGCAGGCAGCTTAAGCCCCAGTGATGTTACTGGGCCGTACGCCACCCTCTGTAGTGCCTTGTGGTCGGAGGCCGACCAGTTTGCCGTACCAGGGCAGTGATGCAACCAGTCAGGATGCTCTCGATGTTGCAGCGTAGAACCTTTTGAGGATCTCAGGACCCATGTCAAATCTTTTTAGTTTCCGAGGGGGAATAGGCTTTGTCGTGCCCTTTCACGACTGTCTTGGTGTGTTTGGACCATTCTCGTCATGCCCGTCAGGAAGTCCAGGATCCAGTTGCAGAGGAGGTGTTTAGTCCCAGGATTCCTCAGTTTAGTGTGAGCTTTGAGGTACTATGGGTGCTGAGCTGTAGTCAATAAATAGCAGTCTCATGTAGGTTTCCTTTTGTCCAGGTGGGAAAGGCAGTGTGGAGTGCAATAGAGATTGCATTCATCTGTGGATCTGTTTGGGCGGTATCCAAATTGGAGTGGGGCTAGGGTTTCTGGGATAATGTGTTGATGTGAGCCCATACCAACCTTTCAAAGTACTTCATGGCTACAGACGTGAAGTGCTACGGTCTGTAGTCATTTAGGCAGGTTGCCTTTGTGTTCTTGGGCACAGGACTATGGCGGTCTGCTTGAAAACATGTTGGTATACAGACTCAATCAGGACATGTTGAAAATTCAGTGAAGACACCTGCCAGTTGTCAGCACATGCCCAAGCACACGTCCTGATCCATCTTGCCCCGCAGCCTTGTGTATGTTGACCTGTTTAAAGGTCTTATTTTACGTCGGCTACGGATTGCCTTATCACACAGTCGTCTGGAACAGCTTGATCTAGTGATCTAGAATTGTGTTTCCGCTCTGGTTGCACATTTAACATGTTGCATAGAGATTTGGTAGAACTGATTTAAGTTTCCCTGCATTAAAGTCTCCGGCCACTAGGAGCGCCGCCTCTGGTGAGCGGTTTCCTGTTTGCTTATTTCCTATTAACAGCTGACTGAGTGCGGTCTTAGTGCAGCATCTGTCTGTGGTGGTAAATAAACAGCCACGAAAAGTATAGCTGAAAACTCACTAGGCAAGTAGTGTGGCCTGCAATTTAACAATATATCATTCAGGCGAGCACAATCTAAAGACTTCCTTAGATTCGTGCACCAGCTGTTGTTTACAAATATGCACAGACCCCCCCCCCCCCCTCGTCTTACGGATTGTGCTGTACTATCTTCCGGTGCAGTGTATATCCCTCTGCTGAATAGCCATGTCGTCATTCAGCCACGATTCCGTGAAATATAGGATATTACAGTTTTTGATGTCCCGTTGGTAGGATATTTGTGATCGTACCTCGTCTAATTTATTGGTCCAATGATTCCACGTTGGCGAGTAGTATTGATGGTAACGGCACTTTCCAGTCGCCTTCGCCGGGTCCTGACCAGGCATCCGGCTCTTTGTCCTCTGTACCTGCGTCGTTTCCTCTTGTAAATACCGGGGATGTCGGTCCTGTGGGGTGTTTGGAGAATGTCTTGTGCGTCGTCTTTGTTGTAGAAACAATCTTTGTCTAATCCGAGGTGAGTGATCGCTGTCCTGATATCCAGAAGCTCTTTTTTGCCGTAAGATACGGTTGCAGAAACATTATGTACAAAATAAGTTACAAATAACGTGAAAAAAAACACATAATAGCACAATTGGTTGGGCGCCCGTAAAACTGCTGCCATTTCTTTCGGTGCCATTTTTAATATAACCAAATCCCACCAACATCAGCCGCCTCAGAACGCAACTGGTCCTTGTTTGGGAACACACACACCAAAGCACGCAACAGRCTGACCAATACAAGGGTTGAAAAATTGGTGGCCATCTGGGCAAATTTGAGGCTTTTTGAGCCTGACAACGAGTCTTCCTCACCAAKGTTGGAAAGTGACAGTGAAAATGAGGGCTCAGAGTCTGATGTTCAATAGGTGGACATTGAGGAGGTCCACGGAGAAGACATGGAACCCTGAGAGGAAGACAACCAAAGCTTTAGTTTCTAGACTATCATTTTACAGATGAATGTTGAAAACGTTTTTGGGAGATGCGATGGATCATTGGGGATCATTCAATGTTCCCTTTTGTTGTTCAGTGAAWTCATCCCATGTGAAGAGTCAACTCATTTAATTCATTTAGTTCAATTTCGTACATTTTTTAAAATTTTCATTTCTATTGGAATGATTTAATTATTTGCAATTGTTYACTTATGATAATGTAAAATGTTTATGTTTCTGTCTCCGTATGTTATGGTAAATATATCCAATGTAAAAAACATCTACATTTAAATKATATTAATTTGCATATATGTCCGTTAATTCACATATTTTCCCGTTAATTCCCATGGAAAGTTTCCACCTCTGAATATTCCCCAAAATGTGCAACCTTAGTTCCGACAGTGCAGCAATATCTAACAAGTAATATCTAACCATTTCACAACATGTACCCAATGCACACAAATCTAAGTAAATGAATGGAATTGAGAATATATAATTATATGGACGAGCAATGTTAGAGGGGCATAGACTAAGAGCGATGGGTAACGATGCTTCGTGGGTGACTGTTGTTGATGTGTGCAGAGGGTCCCTGGTTCGCGCCCGGGTCGGGGCGAGGGGACGGACGTAAAGTTATACTGTTACATTGGCAATGGAGAAATGCTCACTAACAGGGATGTAAACACATTTTTGCACAACATTTGAGAGAAATATGATTATTGTGCATATGGAAAAATTCTGTGGTCTTATTTCAGCTCATGAAACATGGGACCAAMACTTTACATTTTGTGTTTATTTGTGGTCAGTGTAATCTACAGCTTATTATGAGGTATTCTACCTCAGGTGAGCAGAACCTCGAAACTTCCTAAATATTAGAGATCTTGCACCAGACTTTGTTAACAAAGAGTCACACACCTGCCTTTGAGTTTACGAGACGCTGTGGTTCTGTCCTGCGGATGCATAGAAAAACAGCTAGATTTATATCAACCAAGTCCCCGTTCAGCCACGACTCTGAAGCACAGGATATGACAGATCTTCACGTCCAGTTGATAGGATTGTCTCGAATGGATCTCGTCCAGTTTGTTCTCCAGTRATTGTACGTTCGCCAGTGGAACAGAGGGTAGACAAGGTTTATTTACTCGTCGCCGTGGTTTCATTGAAGTCGAATTCTTCATCCAAATCTCTATTCTGATTTCCAGGTGCTCTTTTCGGTCATAGGAAACAATGGCAGAAACATTATGTCCAAAAATAAATACACAAAATAACATAATTGGTCAGGAGCCCGTAAAATGGATGCTACACATCCCAGCACCGTTCTCTCTTACCTGACTAATGGATACATGCTCTATAGTTGAGCCGTCCATGATGAAGCCAAATCACATTTCACATAAAACTCTCTGGTTCCTTACCTATCTCTTGTACTGTATGAATCATCATCCTCCAGGAAAGCAATAATACTTTTTTGATTTCTCTTAAAGCCTGTRTACATAATTGTGGGAACAAAAGGTCAGAACCAACACAATTATTCCATTCGGAGGCAATTACCATTATGCTGAAAATACACTGACACGGAAACACATGTATTGTGTTAATTACAGGGCGGTTTTAGAGCGTTATCACTGATGAATTGGACCGGTGATTAATGAAATGACGTTTTAATTGATGACAGATTATCACACTGTTTATCCTCTGTCCTTGTCTAATCGTTCAGTCAGTCATTTGTAGTTGGCTGCTGGCATGCAGGGTAAGTGGCTCTACAGGGCCACTAGAAATGATAGGCATAGAGCTAGACCCATCTACCTTTCTGTTTTCTTGCTGATAAGGTGGTATTGCAGGGGACATTTGCGTGTCAAACCTATTTTATTTCTTGATTGAGTCACTATGCTGTTTACTAGTATTGTTTCTCTGACTGTCCTCAAGATTCCCTGCCTCGGCCCAGTCTCTGTTCTGCTACGGTCACCACTGATCTTGAACATGAACTCTCTTGCTGACTAGGTTCTCCAACTCTGTTCCCTTGTAAAACTGTCTGTATGGAGACTAACTTCCGTTGTTAAACTGTGTGTGGTCGCCCCCCCCCCCCCAGACAGTGCAGCCGAGAGATGCTACAGGTTCTCCGACTGCGTCAGCTGCACTGCCAACACCAACGGCTGCCAGTGGTGTGAAGACAAGAAGTGCATCTCTGCCTCCAACAACTGCACTGTGGTGAGTCTGCCTACAGGGGGCGGAAGTGAGACGGCACAATCACAGCTAAACTAGTCAATAAATGACACAGCATGAATAGTCAGGTAGCCTAAAGCTTGCCTTCTCATACGTCACCACTTAACTGTTGTTGTAGCCAAGTCATTATCTCCCCTGCTTGGCTAACAGTGTCAGTTAGCCTAATGCTTGCCCCTGCTGTCTCCTCTATGTGTGTCTGTAGCTGACCCTGGAGCTAGCGCAGCAGCATAGAGGTCCTCTGTCCCTGGCCCCTCCCCCTTCCATGCTGTCTGATCACCAGCTCTCTGTGTGGAAGCAAGGGGCCAAGAGGATGGGACATGTGGGTATTCCATACTGTTGCAGGGGCTTTGCTATTAATGTCAAACCATCCTTTTCTGTTCTGCCAAAGCACAAATTGCAGCTTTACATTACCTCAATACTGTGAAGCAAATTCACTATAATAATAACAATGTTGACGTTTGTTACTTGTATTCTTTCTTCCCAGTCTGTGAGGAACTTCACCAAATGCCATGTGAGGAATGAACAGATCTGCAGCAAGCTGGTCAACTGTAAGAGTTGCTCCCTCAACCTCAACTGTCAATGGGAGCTCCAGCAACAGGAGTGCCATGCCATCCCTGGTGAGAAAGAACACACACACACACAAATGTCTTCCAAAATCTCCAAACAAGCAAGAACTCAGCTGACTACCTGTTTGACAGCTATAATCAAGTTTGATTGGAGAACTTGTGTCAATGTTTGATGCATTATTAACTAGGGCTGGGACTTGCCTGGGACTCACAATAGGATATTATCACAGTACTTAGGTGCTGATACGATGCGTATTGCGGTTCTCACGTTTCTAAACTCAACAAAAAAAGAAACGTCCTCTCACTGTCAACTGCGTTTATTTTCAGCAAACTTAACATGTGCAAAAATTTGTCTGAACATAAGATTCAACAACTGAGACATAAACTGAACAAGTTCCACAGATATGTGACTAACATAAATTGAATAATGTGTCCCTGAACAAAGGGGGGAGTCAAAATCAAAAGTAACAGTCAGTATCTGTTGTGGCCACCAGCTGCATTAAGTACTGCTTGCTGTGAGATGTTACCCCACCAAGGCACTTGCAAGTTCCCGGACATTTCTGGGAGGAATGGCCCTAGCCCTCACCCTCCAATCCAACAGGTCCCAGACGTGCTCAATAGGATTGAGATCCGGGCTCTTCGCTGGCCATGGCAGAACACTGACATTCCTGTCTTGCAGGAAATCACGCACAGATCCAGCAGTATGGCTTGTGGCATTGTCATGCTGGAGGGTCATGTCAGGATGAGCCTGCAGGAAGGGTACCATGTGAGGGAAGGAGGATGTCTTCCCTGTAACGCACAGAGTTGAGATTGCCTGCAATGACAACAAGCTCAGTCCGATGATCCAGTGACACACCGCCCAGACCAGACGGACCCTCCACCTCCAAATCGATCTCGCTCCAGAGTACAGGCCTCGGTGTAACGCTCATTTCTTCGACGATAAATGCGAATCTGACCATCACCCCTGGTGAGACAAAACCGCGACTCGTCAGTGAAGAGGTCCAGCGACGGTGGGTTTGTGCCCATAGGCGACTTTGTTGCCAGTGATGTCTGGTGAGGACCTGCCTTACAACAGGCCTACAAGCCCTCAGGCCAGCCTCTCAGCCTATTGCGGACAGTCTGAGAACTGATGGAAGGATTGAGCGTTCCTGGTTCCTGGCCGGGGTTGGGGTAGCCAGGAGGACAGCATGGCCAGCAGTAGAGAAATGCTTATTGAAATGTTTGATTATCGTGGATTTATCGATGGTGACCGTGTTACCTAGCCTCAGTGCAGTGGGCAGCTGGGAGGAGGTGCTCTTGTTCTCCATGGACTTTACAGTGTCCCAAAATATTTTGTAGTTAAAGCTACAGGATGCAAATTTCTGTTTGAAAAAGCTAGCTTTGCTTTCCTGACTGACTGCGTGTATTGGTTCCTGACTTCCCTGAACAGTTGCATATCGCGGGGACTATTCGATGCTATTGCAGTCCGCCACAGGATGTTTTTGTGCTGGTCAAGGGCAGTCAGGTCTGGAGTGAACCAAGGGCTATATCTGTTCTTAGTTCTACATTTTTCGAAAGGTGCATGCTTAATTAAGGTGGTGAGGAAATTACTTTTAAAGAACGACCAGGCATGCTCTATTGACGGGATGAGGTCAATGTCCTTCCAGGATACCCGGGCCAGGTCGATTAGAAAGGCCTGCTCGCAGAAGTGTTTTAGGGAGCGTTTGACAGTGATGAGGGGTGGTCGTTTGACCGCGGACCCATAGCGGATGCAGGCAATGAGGCAGTGATCGCTGAGATCCTGATTGAACACAGCAGAGGTGTATTTGGAGGGCAAGTTGGTCAGGATAATATGAGGGTGCCCATGTTTACAGATTTAGGGTTGTACCTGGTGGGTTCTTTGATAATTTGTGTGAGATTGAGGGCATCTAGCTTAGATTGTAGAACTGCTGGGGTGTTAAGCATATCCCAGTTTAGGTCACCTAACAGAACGAANTGTGTGTGTGTGTGTGAATTGCAAATTGAGCCTGACCTTTGGCTTCAATGTAAAGTTATGAGTGATTAGCACAATAGTGCTGCAATGTTGATCTGTGTATTGTTCTAAAGACTGTAACTCTAGCCAAGTGTTTGAATTCTTCACTACTGCTCTGTAGTTAGTCATCTTTTCAATAGCCTTTTATGGAAAAAAGAGATTCTTTCTCAGTCTGATGAAAAGCATATGATGGTATCCATTATCCAAACTATGAATGTAATCAGCGCAAGTCTCCGAAATAAGCAGAACAATTGTTGTGATGAAACTGGAGTTGTTTTTCCTTTTAATCTCTGCAAATTGTTGTTTTAATAAAGGTCTCGTCAGGCGTCCATGTAGTTCCTCCCACTGTTTGACGTGTCTATATGCTGGTGCTGGACAGACACATACTTGTGTATTCCTGTAGGGTGGTCGATGCACTCCTCTTTGAAGAATAGTCCATCATTCTCTATCTTTTTCTCAACTGACTGACATTGCCTGATTTCACACCAGGAAATACTTGTCAGTCAACCTCACTTTTATATTTAAGCAATAAGGCATGAGGGGCTGTGGTATATGGCCAGTATATGGCCAATATACCACAAACCCCCGAGGTGCCTTATTGCTATTATAAGCTAGTTATCAACGTAATTAGAGCAGTAAAAATAAATGTGCTGTCATACCCGTGGTCAGCCAATCAGCATTCAGGGCTCGAACCACCCAGTTCTAATTAAYGATATATCAGTGTGCTGTGAGTTGCATATCAAATCCAGTTGATATGAGGGGTCTTGAGGCCAGGAGCAGATCTATGCACTATTCATTTGTGTGGCCCAGTACAGTCAGAAGCCTGGGTCTAAAGTACTGCTCTGTCCACAGCTCAGCTCTGTGGAGAAGGCTGGCACCATGTAGGGGAGGCATGCCTGAGGATCAACTCCAGCAGGGAGAGCTATGACAATGCCCAGCACTACTGTAAGAACCTGGACGGGAACATAGCCTCCCTCACCACCCCCAAGCAGGTGGACTTTATACTGGACGAGCTGCAGAAGTACCAGCTACAGGAGAAGGTAAGGGAAACGCCTCGGTTTAAAACGGTGTGTTGTTTTGAACGTTGTCCTTCATAAAGTTCTGTCTTGAGGAATGTCTTTTTTCCAAGTCGAATGCCTAAGGAATCGMCATGACAGTGGAACTTCTATTACCCCATGATGATCTGAAGCCAAACACATTGAACACGTGTCTTAGCTTATTTACTGACGAGTCAGTCCACACATGATCCATTGGATATAGGGCCAACACTGAGATTTCTGTGATCCCAACCTAACTTTTTGTATTTATTTTGTCAAGAGTCACACTTCCTGTTTAAATGCCCACCACAYATGTTGGCTTTTCCACTGATTGTGCTGTCAGAACTGAGAAGGATATGCAGGAGCAAGTATTTGACTGGTGTTATTAATTGAATGGAGCTCGAGGATCTCTCTCGATGGTTTTAGGGTGTTTAAGTAGCATGTTTCTGCTCTTTGAATATTAACACTGTTCTTAATAATAAAGCTCACCTTTGATGTTTTAAGATGCAGAGGCAACAGGAAGGAGTTTATGCTCTCCATGGCTACAATAATCAGTTTTCTTTTCATCCAAGCAATTCATAATTTTTTTGTCCCAGTCAGCCTGTAAAAGAGGATTTGAATTAAAGTGCATTTTCAGAGTACAGCAACAAGTTTTTCAGGATTTGAATCCTGGCGGTCTCCCTCGGTTACTCAAGTAAATGTTCACTGTGTGATAGATCATAGCAGGTGTTACCGGCTAATTAACAATTTATTACAGGTAAAACTTTTGAGACATTATTGCCCATTATGAAATAACTCATACACAGACATTTGTAAAAATCTAATAAGTACCTTAGTTTAATGACTCTGGCCTGTCTTGGTTTTATGGGTTAGTGTTGGCTGAGGTCGGCACTTTCACTGTAATTATAGCAATTTGCCCAACGGTTTGATTTAAGATTTCACATAAACATTACTTTGATCAAATATATATGATGTACTGTATGTTGTGAAATGAATAACATGTTTTCATACTGACTGGCCCTCAACATGGTATGGAGAATAGAGAGAATTCTTAGCTTAGATTCCAGGCTCTCCATCCTTAACCTCTCTCTCTCTTTCTTCTGTCTCTCCCCATCTCCTTCTCGTCTTTCTCTTTCATATCCCTCTCTCTACCTCTTTTTCTCCCTCCCTCTACCTCTTTTTCTCCCTCCCTCTGCCTCTTTTTCTCCCTCCCTCTGCCTCTTTTTCTCCCTCCCTCTACCTCTTTTTCTCCCTCCCTCTACCTCTTTNCCTAGCCTCAGTGCAGTGGGCAGCTGGGAGGAGGTGCTCTTGTTCTCCATGGACTTTACAGTGTCCCAAAATATTTTGTAGTTAAAGCTACAGGATGCAAATTTCTGTTTGAAAAAGCTAGCTTTGCTTTCCTGACTGACTGCGTGTATTGGTTCCTGACTTCCCTGAACAGTTGCATATCGCGGGGACTATTCGATGCTATTGCAGTCCGCCACAGGATGTTTTTGTGCTGGTCAAGGGCAGTCAGGTCTGGAGTGAACCAAGGGCTATATCTGTTCTTAGTTCTACATTTTTCGAAAGGTGCATGCTTAATTAAGGTGGTGAGGAAATTACTTTTAAAGAACGACCAGGCATGCTCTATTGACGGGATGAGGTCAATGTCCTTCCAGGATACCCGGGCCAGGTCGATTAGAAAGGCCTGCTCGCAGAAGTGTTTTAGGGAGCGTTTGACAGTGATGAGGGGTGGTCGTTTGACCGCGGACCCATAGCGGATGCAGGCAATGAGGCAGTGATCGCTGAGATCCTGATTGAACACAGCAGAGGTGTATTTGGAGGGCAAGTTGGTCAGGATAATATGAGGGTGCCCATGTTTACAGATTTAGGGTTGTACCTGGTGGGTTCTTTGATAATTTGTGTGAGATTGAGGGCATCTAGCTTAGATTGTAGAACTGCTGGGGTGTTAAGCATATCCCAGTTTAGGTCACCTAACAGAACGAACTGTGAAGATAGATGGGGAGCAATCAATTCACATATGGTGTCCAGTGCACAGCTGGGAGCTGAGGGGGACTATAACAGGCAGCAACAGTGAGAGACTTATTTTTGGAGAGATTAATTTTATGTATGTACTCTATATATACATACACGCACACAACTGGGTATACATAACAATGAACAGACCTGTATACACACATGCACTACATATGGATGTGCACACAAGAAAATACACACAAGCACCACTACACACCTCCAAATACAGTCCATCCACAAATGCACTCTCCTCTTCAGCATGTGGCCGGGAAGCAGGCCAATTATAATTATTTACTTGATGTTATGAAAATGGAGCCTCAGCTGACTCACAAATGAGAGCCCAGTAAGTCAGTGTGAGCTTCAGCTAGCTAGTTAGCTGTCAGTAGAGTAGACCATAACGCATGTTTGCTGGCAGCCTTATCTAAACCTTCTGGGTCTGTTTAATCAGACCAGTTTAACACACTGAGGACACTTGGGGACTTATAGAGACCCCACGTTTCTGCTCTCCATCTCTGAGAGGTGTGTTGACGAGATCATCTTGCTACTTTACCATTGGACGGACCACTGATTGCATTTTCTTTTTTCTGCCCTGTAGTGTGCCTCCAGGAAACTCCTTAATTCTATAAGGTCAATTTGACATGAAATTAAACGCTGTAGGAAGAGTGTGTGCGTGTGTGTATATACTACTTTACCAAAAGTATGTGGACACGTGCTCGTCGAACATCTAATTTCAAAATCATGGGCATTTAATATAGAGTTGGTCCCCCCTTTGTTGCTATAACAGCCTCCACTCTTCTGGCAAGGTTTTCCACTAGATGTTGGAACATTGCTTCAGGGATTTGCTTCTATTCAGCCACAAGCATTAGTGAGGTCAGGCACTGATGTTGGGTGATCAGGCCTGGCTTGCAGTCGGCATTCCAATTCATCACAAAGGTGTTTGACGGGGTTGAGGTCAGGGCTCTGTGCAGGCCAGTCAAGTTCTTCCACACCAATCTCGACAAACCATTTCTGTATGGACTTCGCATTGTGAACGGGGGCATTGTCATGCTGAAACAGGAAAGGGCCTTCCCCAAACTGTTGCATCAAAGTTGGAAGCACAGAATCATCTAGAATGTCATTGTATGCTGTAGCGCTGAGATTTCCCTTCACTGGAGCTAAGGGGCCTAGCCCGAACTATGATAAACAGCCCCAGACCCATTTTTGCTCATCCGCCAAACTTTACAGCTGGCACTATGCAGTCGGGCAGGTAGCGTTCTTCTGTCATCTGCCAAAACCAGATTAGTCCGTTGGACTTTCAGATGGTGATGCGTGATTCATCACTCCAGAGAACGAGTTTCCACTTCTCCAGAGTCCAATGGCGGCGAGCTTTACATCACTCCAGCCGACGCTTGGCATTTTGCATGGTGATCTTAGGCTTGTGTGCGGCTGCTCGGCCATGGAAACCCATTTCATGAAGCTTCCGATTAACAGTTATTGTGCTAATGTTGCTTCCGGGGGCAGTTTGGAAACTTTGTAGTGAGTGTTGCAACCGATGACAGACGATTTGTACCAGCACTCGGCAGTCCTGTTCTGTGAGCTAGTGTGGCCAACCACTTCGCAGCTGAGCCGTTGTTGCTCCTTGACGTTTCCACTACACAATAACAGCACTTACAGTTGACCGGGGCAGCTCTAGCAGGGCAGAAATGTGAAGAACTGACTTGTTGGTAAGGTAGCATCCTATGACGGTACCACATTGAATGTCACTGAGCTCTTCAGTAAGGCCATTCTACTGCCAATGTTTGTCTATGGCGAATGCATGGCTGAGTGCTTGATTTTATACACCTGTTAGCAATGGGTGTGGCTGAAATAGTCAAATCCACTCATTTGAAGGGGTTTCTCACACGCTCTGAATGAAAACCAATTTAACTAGCCCACCAAGCTTACCTCGGCTTCTGAATCCATTAAAGGAAGTTATGGATAGAGATATTTGTAAGCATTGAATGCTGTAAAATATGTATTTTCTAATTTCCCAGTAAAGCTTTCGTTTGAATGTCAGAAACTTTTTAGGAATACCAATATATCCTCAATAGAGACAGTTATGGAATTCCATTTATTTAGGAAAGAAAAGGTCAAGCCATTGGAAAGTTTAAGCAACACAAAGCACTTTYTTACTGGATATGTCCTCAAGAAAAATGAAACGTTGACAAGGAAGTTAGAAGTGTATTAGTCCCAACTCTGCTTCGTCAAGGACAGGCAGTTAAGATGATATGTTTGTCAGAGTCACTAACTAAATGTCTGTAGATACACACATTAGCTGTGCATGGGTAAAATCACTGGGAAAGCCAATCCAGGAAACAAAAGCCATATTATAACATACAGTACCAGTCAAAGTTTGGACACACCTACTCTTTTGAAGGAAAAGCAGCCAAAAAGTGCTCAGCATATGTGGGAAGTCCTTCAAGACTGTTGGAAAAGCATTCCAGGTGAAGCTGGTTGAGAGAATGCCAAGAGTCTGTAAAGCTGTCATCAAGGCAAAGGGTGGCTACTTTGAAGAATCTAAAATGTAAAATATAGTTTGATTTGTTAAACACATTTTTTGGTTACTACATGTTTCCATATGTGTTATTTCATAGTTTGTCTTCCCTATTATTCTACAATGTAAAAAATAAATAAATAAAATTGTGTGTGTGTGTGTGTATGTATATATATATACACTGTCAACTGTGTTTATTTTCAGCAAACTTAACATGTGTAAATATTTGTATGAACATACAAGATTGAACAACTGAGACATAAACTGAACAAGTTCCACAGACATGTGACTAACATGAATGGAATAATGTGTCCCTGAACAAAAGGGGGGTCAAAAGTAACAGTCAGTATCTGGTGTGGCCACCAGCTGCATTAAGTACTGCAGTGCATCCTCCTCATGGACTGCACCAGATTGGCCATTTCTTGCTGTGAGATGTTACCCCACTCTTCCACCAAGGCACCTGCAAGTTCCCAGACATTTCTGGGGGGAATGGCCCTAGCCCTCACCCTCCGATCCAACAGGTCCCCGATGTGCTCAGTGGGATTGAGATCCGGGCTTTTCGCTGGCCATGGCAGAACACTGACATTCCTGTCTTGCAGGAAATCACGCACAGATCGAGCAGTATGGCTGGTGGCATTGTCATGCTGGAGGGTCTCATGTCAGGATGAGCCTGCAGGAAAGGGGTACCACATGAGGGAAGGAGGATGTCTTCCCTGTAACGCCACAGAGTTGAGATTGGTGCGCAATGACAAACAAGCTCAGTCGCGATGATGCCAGTGGACACCCGCCCCAGACCAAGGACGAACCCTGCCAAATCGACATCCGCTCCAGAGACCAAGGCCCTCGGTGTGACACTCATACGCTGTGACGAGAAAAGCGGAATCCGACCATCACCCTGGTGAGGAAAGACCGCGACTCATCAGTGAAGAGCCTATTGCGGACAGTCTGAGCACTGGATGGAGGGATTGTGCGTTCCCTGGTGTAAACTTGGGCAGGTGTGTGTGTTGCATCGCTGTACCTGGTCCGCAGGTTGTGGATGTTCGGATGTACCAATCCGTGTGTCAGGTGTGTGTTACAGTGGTCTGCCACTGCGAGGACGATCAGCTTGTCCGCCCCGTCTCCCTGTAGCTCAGTCTTGAGGTGTCCACAGTAACGGACATTGCAATTTAATTGCCCTGGCCACATCTGCGAGTCCTCATGCCTCCTTGCAGCATGCTAAAGGCACGTTCACGCAGGGAACCTGGGCATCTTTCTTTGGTGTTTTTCAGAGTCAGTAGAAAGGCCTCTTTAGTGTCCTAAGTTTTCATACTGTGACCATAGTTGGCCTACCGTCTGTAAGCTGTTAGTGTCTTAACGACCGTTCCCCAGGTGCATGTTCATTAATTGTTTTATGGTTCATTGAACAAGCATGGGAAACAGTATTTAAACCCTGTGGATCTGTGAAGTTATTTGGATTTCCGAATTATCTTTGAAAGACCGTACTGAAAAAGGTATGTTTCTTTTTTTGCTGTGTGTGTGTGTGTGTGTGTGTGTGTGTGTGTGTGTGTGTGTGTGTGTGTGTGTGTGTGTTGTGTGTGTGTGTGTGTGTGTGTGGTGTGTGTGTGTGTGTGTGGTGTGTGTGTGGTGTGTGTGTGTGTGTGTGTGTGTGTGTGTGTGTGAATTGCAAG
>NC_036865.1:21516043-21545696 GCF_002910315.2 Salvelinus sp. IW2-2015 | reverse complement strand
GTTATCCAAATATGAATGTAATCAGCGCCAAGTACTTCCGCAATATTGTCATACCAGACTATCGAAATGATCTTAGAGGGGAAAATGTGAAACTGGAGTTTTGTTTATACGTTGTCTTATTTAATCTCTGCAAATTGTTGTTTTCAATAAAGGGTTCTGTCAGGGTCCATGGTAGTTCCTCCCACCTGTTTGACGGTGTCTATATGCTGGTATTCTCGCAACTCTTAGGTGCCCATCGAAAGGTGACTAACCACAAACATACTTGTGAGGAATTTCCTGTAGGGTCTGGATACCATTCATAGTGACTACACTGCACTCGTGAAGTAAAAATATGGATGCCGATTAACCATTCTTTATTTACCATCTCTATGACTATGCTGCAATAAGCTAACAGAACTGATGACAGGTTAATGCCTGATTCTTACTACACACCTAACTTGGCCTACCCATGAAATGCATCATTCCGCTACAGTAACCGAAGGCTACTTTCACTTTATTTTCAACTAAATTGATACTGAAATGCCCATAAGTGCATGAGGGCACACAATGTATCGGTGTGATTGTCTAATTTCACTTTATAGGCTACCTCGAGATTAGCTTTAAAAACATGAGGTAATTGCCAATATACTATCTCAACCTAGCAAGCTAAAGGGCCTGTGATATGCTCTATATACCAAATCGAACGTGAATACGAACGCGGCGATTCCACATTGGTAACTTAACATCCCTCGATTGTCTAGACCCAATGGATGGGATTAAATCTTTATGTCCCACATAACTACTGCCAATGCATAACCTGCACTGGTAGATGGTGCCTTATTTGCTATTATAAGGCTATAATGTCTCACATTTTAACAGTCATATTAACCCAGTGGCAAGTGTATAACAATAATGTGCTGATCATAATAGAACGGTAATCCGTGGTCCATAGTCACACATAAGTGGACTCACGGTGAGTGCTTCAAGCAACCAAACTCATGGATACACTCATTTCTAACTATTCTTCACAACTCGTACTTATATCAGTGTTGGGCTTGTGACCCGTTTATGTGCGAGTCAATACAAACGTCACGCGTAAATGTTGGGATATGAGGGGTCTTGAGGCAGGTAATTCATAGAGGATCCTTTTCTTGTATTACTTTTTCTCTAGAAGGATTGCGTTTTGACGTCTGTAGAACGGCCACTAGTAATGAACAGTGTACACAGGGAGAACAAAGCCTGGGTTACTTCATAAGGGTCACCTCATGTCTCCTTCGTCCTACCACCCTGGTGTCAAAACTCTGCTGTTGGTATGAGAGGCTTTGAGGCTAAGTCGGCGTATTCGATAGTGGGCAGGGTCTATTCCGCACTCTGCAGCGAAATTCTGAACTCCATCATGCGAAACCGATGTCAATATGGACACGCGCTTCGAGTCGCTACTGTAGAGAACAACCGGACGGAGGGATTTACAAAATCATAGACTCTTCGCCTCATACGCTACGTACCCTCTCAAGAGCCAGCCTATGTGTCCAGGGTGATACGTGTATACTGGACGAGACGTCGTACAACCTCACCTAGTACAGCATACAAGGGCAGGCAACGTGAGGCCATTAAAGAGAGTAACTGCCTCGGGGCTCATATAAAAATGCTGTAGGTATGATTTTCGCCTATCTGATTTTGTCTCATACATATAAGTCCCCAAATTCTGGGTCTCAGTATGGTATATGCCTATACTGTGTTCTCGCAAGTCGAGATGATCACATAAGGGAATAGCTTGACAATGCTATTACCGGTTGTGAATTTCTGCATAATCTACCATGGAGGGAAAACCGACTGAGATCACTTCTATACCATGTCTTTCAGACCTCAAAACTTACACATTTGGAATCTACAGTTGATTAGGAATCTCCATAATAATTTAAATGGACTAGATACATTCCATAACATGATAAATATGAGGCGAATAGACTTAATGCGCTGTGGCTCCGATATCACTGGAGAATCCATAGATGAACAAATACACTCTTCCAACCTAGTCACCTTAACTTCTATATATGGAATATTTCGTTACATACTCTGTGCAAGCTAATAGTCACTTCATCTGAGGGTGTGCTATTGTTTTAGTCAATGATAATCCTGAGTGTTCCAAACCCCAGACTGAGTATGTGAATTACGAGGTGTTGTATCCACGCGCTTTAGCTGATCGTTGATGCTCTATGGTAGACGCACCTGTTGAAGATAAAAAACCTGGAGGGAGAGAGTAAGATGTCAGGAAGACCCCAAGTATATGCTTTAAAGAAAGCATAGGGCTCCGCAAATTAGTATCAATATGTAAGTGTCGAGCTCGAGGCACTCTCTCTAGCTTCAGATGAGTTCTATAGGGGCTCGCTTTTAAGTGTATCATTGCTCGCTCTTCTGTCTATAATATTAACTGGTTCTTAATAATTAAGACGCATATACTCACGGCTTAGTGGCGAGTCAGCCTTTTAAAGATGCAGAGGCAACAGGAAGGAGTTTATGCTCTCCATGCTACAATAGAGCGAAGGCTGTCCTACACTGTCTTCCGCTGCGCCAAGACCAATTCAATAATTAGTGTTTTTGTCTCCAGCTTCTCAGAAAGCTCTGCTAACACACGAGACGGATTCTGACAAAATTAAAGGTAGAGTTACAATTATATCTTCAGAGGACATGAAGCAACATAAGTTTATTTCACTAAGAAGATTTGTGGAACACCTCCTCGCTGAGCTGAGTTCTCCTCACTCCAGGTTTGATCACTCAAGAGTACATGTTCACTGTGTGCTAGATTCATAGCAGGTGTTACGCTACTTTAAGCATTTAATTACAGGTTAAACCGACCACTCTTTGTTTCGACACCTCTATCTGCACTATTTTGTTTTGTGAGATATAACATCTGATATCACGCTAACGTACGTCTCGCTGAGACAGTTGCTATCTAGTTATATAGTATTGCTCAATTAGACTCTAACTGGGGTCTATCCTCGGTTTTCATTAGGCCGTTAGTGTTGACAACCTGATGTCGAGCGCACTTAATTCACTATCGTAATATAGCAATTTGCCCAATCGGTTTGGATTTAAGATTTCACATAAACATTACTCTTGGTCAAATATATCAGTTGCGAACTACTCCTGTTACGTATGTTGTAACACTGACATAACATGTCTACTCATATATCTGACTGACTGTACTTCGGCAAACCCATGGTCATGTGAGAATTTAGTATGAGATAATCATATTAGGCTTATGGATTTCACCATGGTTATCTCGCACTTTAACCTCTATCTCTCTCTTTCTTTCTGTGCTGCTCTCACCACATCTCTCTCACTACCTATAACGCTATTGAGCGCAGTCTTTCAATGGAAAAAAGCTCAGAGCATACGTACTGTATCATACTCACAAATTAATAAAAAAGTTTGTCTATACCATTCAACCACTCACACACGCGGTGCCTCTAGTCACCTATACATCTTGAGTCAATTGTCTTATGCCGTCGCCCTTCCTGGGTCAAGGTTAGCTGACGGTTATTTATTTTACTCTTTCACCAACTGCTCACGGTCTGGCAGTCTGTTTTGGCTGATACCGTCCCTCTGGGCCTGCTTTTTTGCTCCACCCTCCCCTCTCTGGATGCATCAGATAATTCTTTAATTCTCCCTCCCTCTGGGCGGTCTCTTTTCTCCAGGCGACGTTAGCCCATGAGTGCTACCATAAAAAATCAGGGGGGGGGTATGGGTCGGTCGGTCAATGTAAATAGTTCCAGGTGGCCATTTTTATTAATTGTTCATAAAAGTCTTATACTTGGGGGTGAGAGCGTTACGGAGACCTTTTGGCTCCCAGACCTGTTGGGCGCTCCGGTACCTTGCCTTGTCTCGTGCGATGCAGTAGAGAACTGTGCTCCCTCCCTCACTTTGGGCTCTCCGTTGTTTGCACCTGGAGTCCTCTGAACATTGTCCTTCGTGGCGGCCCTCCTGGTCTCTTCTTTTCTTTATTTATGTCTATTCTCGGTGCGCCTCCTCTCTGCCATGCTTTTTCTTCCTCACCCCTCTCCCTTCTCTTTTCTCTCGTCGCTCCTCCCTTTCTCATACCGTTTTTCTCTCTCACCCTCTGGCCTCTTTGTTATCGTCCCGTCCGGTTACCTCTTTTCTTCCCTCCCTCTGGGCCTCCTTTTTCTCTCCCTCACCTGCTGCCTCTTGGTTTCGTCCCTCCCTCGTGCCTTTTTTTCTCCTCCCTCTACCATATCTATTTCTCTAACCTCTCGCTTTTTGAGTACTGATGCTGATGATGTTTAGGCATCCCTGCTACGTGGTCCGGGTAGAAACCTCACCTAGTTGCGCTTATCACCTCACCGTGACGGGTGCTTAGAGAGGAACCACTAAGATTATCCACCTTCCCACCAACTCCCCTCCTCTGCAGTGGGACTTGTGTACTGGGGAGAGCCACAAGCGGGACTCTAGCTTCTGTGCCTACCTGAGAGCGCCGAGGGTGTGCAGGGGCGTTCAGAGCCAACCCCTGCACGGCACACCTTTATAGCCTGACTGACAGACTTCCTGCTGATGAAAAGATCCGTAGTTTTGGTGGTTATGATGTTAGGGGTATTACTATGGAGAGCAAGAAGGACACCGAAGAGTGGACATGTGGGCAGCATGAGAGAGGGGACGCCTCGTGGTGTGTGGGTTATTAAGGAGAAGGATACTTTATGAGGTAAGTGAGTGAGAGATGGTGTGATGAATCGTGTTTTTGTACGTAGAAAGTAGGTACTTAAGGTGAGTATGGGAGTACGTTAAGACAGGGACTGTATGAGGAAGTCTGGCTTTTTCTGGGGAGGGCGAGAGAAGGGACTGGGAGAGAGAGAGGGACTGGGGGGAAGAGAGAGAGGGACTGGGAGAGGGAGAGAGGGACTGGGAGAGAGAAGGGACTGGGAGAAGAGAGAGGGACTGGGAGAGAGAGAGGGACTGGAGAGAGAGAGAGGGGACTGGGAGAGAGAGAGGGGACTGGGAGAGAGAGAGGGACTGGGAGAGAGAGAGAGGACTGGGGAGAGAGAGAGGGACTGGGAGAGAGAGGAGGGACTGGGAGAGAGGGAGAGAGAGAGGGACTGGGAGAGAGGAGAGAGGGAGAGAGGAGAAGAGAAGAGGGACTGGGAGAGAGAGAGGACTGGGAGAGAGGAGCAGAGGGACTGGGAGAGGGAGAGAGGGACTTGGAGAGGAGAGAGGACTGGGAGACGAGAGAGGGAGAGAGGGAAGGAGAGGTGGACAATAATTCAGGTGGACAATTAAGACTAAATACAGACTAATTCTCAAAGACACCTGCAACCCTTGTGAATTCTAAGAAGCCTCCCTTGAACATGTGATTGATCCATTCAGCAGTTGCTAGTATGTGATCATTCTAAAGCTCAATCAGACACTATTGAATTAGAGATCCGTTGGAGTGGCAAAGAAAAGTTTACATCCAGAAACCCGCTGTRTTGCCATCATCAGTGACAAGGGGCAGAATTCACTAGTCTAGTGAATTTAAAAGGGGACAGATTGTATGTGGAGAGATACTCTATTGTTTTAGGAAGAGTAGTGGTACAACTGGAGAAGATAACAGCCCGGACTGTTTGACAGTAGCTGACCTTCCTCCCCATCATGGACCCTCAGTGACCGACCTGTCCTACTCACACAAACACACATGCAAGGAAACTGGAATCAACAGGCTCATCTGACTCACGGTCTATTCCTGTCTGCTTTTAGCCCCACTGAATCATTCTAGAACTGATTTTAAGAGCCCAGAATAGCTGGGGAGCCCAAGCAAATGAATCCTTAAATGTTCGGTTTTGGCCGCCATCCCTCCCATAGCTCCACTTTGTACCGACAGAGTAGAGGGGGAATGGGTAACCAAAGACATCCTGCAGTTTCTCATTACCTTTCTGCTTCCTCTCTCGCAGGGGTGTCTCCCACTCTGAAATGACTTGCCTGTCCTCACTCAGCTCAAATGATGGAGGTAGACTGAGGGAGGAAATTACTCTTGGTTACCGTCTACTCTTGAGTTAAATTACTTATTTAATGAATGGTTATGTGTATACCTGCTGTAAAAAATACTCTGTCCAAGGTAGAGAGGAAATGTCTGCTTTAAACACTGCAGCTGATTTTCAGCACTACTTTCAGGCTGTGCACTGGACAGACATGATTTAAATCGTACCTTATTTTCTCCTGTCTACAGTGAGCCCCAAYCAGAGTGCCCGTCCGTGTAAGACGCCTTGCTCCCTGCGCACCACCTGTRCCAACTGCACCAGCCAGACCATGGAGTGCATGTGGTGCAGCAGCACCCAGCGCTGTGTGGACTCCAAYGCCTACGTCATCTCCTTCCCCTACGGACAGTGTCTGGAGTGGCAGACTGGAGACTGCGCCTGTGAGTATACCAGTCAAAGTGGATGAGTCAAACTGTTGTGTGTGTGTGTGGAATATGTGCAAATATATTATTGCAAACAATCACTCTAAACAAATGCTTGTCATCGTACCACTACTATTGACACTAATGCAAGTGACAGCATTAATCTGGTCAACAATAATGCTGTTGGTAGGAAACTTTTTAGAGTAGAATTGATAGGTTGATGGATTGAATTGTTTATTTCAGCACCCTTACTCCTCTCGCTCTCGCTCCTGCTCTCCCTCTCTCTGTCTGGCTCTCTTTCTCTTCTCAATGTCTTGCTCTCTTCTTCTTCATGTCTTGCTCTCTTTCCTCTTCTCCTCGCTCTTGCTCTCCTTTCTCTCTCTCGTGCTCGTGCTTCTCTGCTCTCCTCTTCCTTGCCCTCCTTCTCTCTGTCTCTCTCTTTCTCTCTCTCTCTCTGTCTTGTCCTTTCTCTCCTCTCTCTGTCTTGCTCTCATCTTCTTCTCTCTCTCGTCTTGCTCTCTTTCTCTCTCCTCTCTCGGCTGTCTTCTCTCTGCTTCTCTCTTTCTCTCTCTCTCTCTCGGTCTTGCTCTCTTTCTCTCTCTCTCCGGTCTTGCTCTCTCTCTCCTCTCTTTCTCTCTTCTTGCTCTCTTTCTCTCTCTCTCCTCTCTCTCCCCTCTTCTCCTCTCTCTCTTCTCTCTCGTCTTGCTCTCCTTTCTTCTCTCTCTCTCGTCTTTGCTCTCTTTCTCTCTCTCTCTCTCTCGGTCTTGCTCCTTTCTCTCTCTCTCTCTCTCGGTCTCGCTCTCTTTCTCTCTTCTCTCTCCTCTCTCTTGCTCTCTTTCTCTCTCTCTCTCTCTCTCTCTCTCGGTCTTGCTCTCATTTCTCTCTTTCTCCTTTGTCTTTCTCTGTCTTTCTCTTTGTCTCATCTTGGGTCTCTCTCTCTGTCCCACTCCATATTCAGCTGAGTTCCTGTTTGTTAGTTGTGAATCCTTCAGGGTTAATGTAGCTCAGAGAGACCAGATGTTTGTGGACTCGTTCCGCTCCACAGTCAGTCAGGTGCTTCCACTTCCCTAGACTCTTAGGTGTATGCACTGTAGGTACTGCCGTGGGTACTATGGGGAAAATCAATAACGTATCGATGTTTAATCCAACTCAAATGAAAAATACATGTTTTCGAGTTTGTGTTTTCTTTGAGCTAAAAGCCCTCCGTTAAAGGTCTCAGATGTTCGATTGGTTCTGGGATTTTAACTTTCTCATGATATATATATATAGATCCKTTTATGTCCGAAAATCCCCAGACTTTGTTACGAGATTAACAGTATGCGTTTTACACAATTGCTATTTTGAAAAGTCATGTCARGCAGATGTTGGTACCAATAGTAACTTTTTGTGTGTCTGTTCTTATAGTCAAGTAACTTGCGGTGTGCCGTCTSAGGACTTCCTCTGTTTCACCACATTTCGTCATGGTCACAATATGCCTGAACACCACGTCAGCGACAGTATTCACAGTGCATGTCATTGTTGTACTCAGTGCCATCACCAGGGGAGTCTGAAGTCATTACCGTTCAGCTACTATATCATGGCCAGTGTGCTTGTAGAGTATTCATTTTATGGCCTGACATTTCTCACACTAAATACTCTACATATCGGTTCTGAGATTTGGGGAATGTAATTAGGCAAATTGTTCTATTGTTTTTATTGTCCTCCAGAGTAATGCAACTCTCGGAAGCMTGACGATATGGAGCCAATCAACATGTAAATGGGTTGTAGCGTCGTTGTGTACGCTAAGCCCATATCATGCTTTTGTACTTCAGAACGTGGAGATAAATAAATATACTGTTACAGCCAAACACAGTGCGGCATTGTGCTAATGTCTTTTTGTTTTCAACATGTTCATTTCAAGAAATGTCATGGTTAGCCCTAGGATTATTTGATCAAGTTTAGTATGTTGCAGGTTTTTGTAGGGAGAGAGCAAATATACAAAACTCAATTATTATTCGACTCCATTGCCAATGAGCTGCAGGATAGTGTGGTTCTTTGCCTGTTCTCTTCAGCTGAAAATCATTTCCAAGGTTTTCCCATCAAGTTTGCCTTTTCTCTATTCACAGTAACTTTCCGTGTTTTTTTTTAGATAGATGATTTCTTGTGTTTTGGTTTGGAGGGAATATTGTGAGAAACAGGAAACAAGATTCACTATTTGGCGTACTAGCCACAGGATGTATTTATCTGGAAAGGCCGGGGGAGGTCAGCAACTCCAATCTGGCTGTGCTCCTGAAAGAATGTCCCCCTAAACACAATGGGATTCTGCTGCTGCTCCTGGAAATGGGCTTTCTCCCCGTTAAGGTCACATTTCAGCAGGTCATTTGAACTTAGCCAGGCCCCTGTTCTCCTTAGTTAGGTTCAGCTTACCTCCTACACACGCTCTCGCACGCACACACAAAGGCACTTTGGCATCGAATGAGGGCAGTGCGCAGTTCTTTGCATCTCAGAGTGATTCACCATCCCCATCCATCTGCCTGGAACACCTCCCAAATGTACAGCAGCATTAACTTGACAAACACCTGCATATGTTCATTAAGCAATCAACCGTCGTCCCCGTGTGCTTTGAGCTCACACAGGGCGCTACAGCCCAGCTTGAATATAAAGGGAATCAGGTGCGCGAMTGAAGGACTTGAAAATACCCAAAACATTCCTGACAGCAGGACACTTCAACAGCTGACTATCCAGGACCAGAAATAAAAAGGAGCTCTGTATCTGCATAGATCAGATCATTTGTTGATGGGACATAGAAATAGGCTGACGTTTCGGCATAGCAATGGTACATCACTCTAGTCTCCATACAGATGCTACAGATCTGTCATTGAGAAGGATACAAGTCATTAGCAGTTCTTTAAAGACGAGCTGTTCTTAAGACAACCCCAGCATTGTTGGAGAGAACAATATATTTTTAGGTGTTTTAGGCTTCTGTTATGTGATCGACAGGCTGGGTTATGTTTAATTTAAAGTGTTCTGAACACAAGTGGAAAAAGACAGGGTATGAACCTCCTGAAATATAAAGAAGATGGGAGTCAGAATGGTGAAAGAGTGTTGTGTATATGATTGCTTATTGAACTATCGTCTCTGGGATGCATAAACCTAGCTTCATGCTTTTTGAAATGAGGGATTCTGCTTTTTGATTCTTGCTACTTGGAGGTGCACTTTTGCGTGAACTTGAAACCAAGTACAAGAGCCCTTTTTAGAAAGCCTAAAAAACTGTTGGCGCTTAGGAAGACAATATTTCCACCCTGTGTAAACACTACTGCCTCTGAGGCCGGGTGAGAGGAGAGGTTCTGTGTTTCTAATTATGAAGCACAAGATTGTAGTTGGAGAAAAAGACAAGAACCTAGAAATTAATCAGCAGCATGGTTGAATAATGCAACAGGGACAGACTCTGAAACACAGATTCTGGGGAGAAAAGTTCAGCTGAACACATCTGTGGCTTGTGGAAATGGGAGCGGTTCAAAACCATATCTCCTGGCAAAAATTCTACCGTTCATTCAGGAAAACTCACATGACAATAGAAAGGAACATCTGGGATAACTTCCTCAGACCTTTTGGTCTCATAGGGGTTATTTTTGAGTTAACTTGTGTGTCCTGCTTCAGTTGTGTTTCAAAGCTAGTTGTTCATATTGTTGAGCTCACAACCAGTTGACTTGTTTAACTACTCCATGATGGCCAARCCTGAGTCAATCATTTACATTTCTATTGTATTATTGTTATACAGTATAAGCAGGCTATAAATATTGAATCACAATCACGTTATTTCCTCTTATGCTCGACAACAAGTTCAAAGAAGAAAAAGAAKAAAACAATGAATAAAAGTTCAATCGACCAGTCCAACTTCTCACACGCTCTGAATGAAAACCAATTTAACTAGCCCACCAAGCTTACCYCGGCTTCTGAATCCATTAAAGGAAGTTATGGATGGAGATTTTCTTTGTTAGCGTTGAATGCTGTAAAATATGTATTTTCTAATAAAGCTTTCTTTTGAATGTCAGAAACATTTTAGGAATACCAATATATCCTCAATAGAGACAGTTATGGAATTCCATTTATTTAGGAAAGAAAAGGTCAAGCCATTGGAAAGTTTAAGCAACACAAAGCACTTTTTTACTGGATATGTCCTCAAGAAAAATGAAACGTTGACAAGGAAGTTAGAAGTGTATTAGTCCCAACTCTGCTTCGTCAAGGACAGGCAGTTAAGATGATATGTTTGTCAGAGTCACTAACTAAATGTCTGTAGATACACACATTAGCTGTGCATGGGTAAAATCACTGGGAAAGCCAATCCAGGAAACAAAAGCMATATTATAACATACAGTACCAGTCAAAGTTTGGACACCTWCTCATTCAAAGGGTTTTCTTTATTTTTACTATTTTCTASATTGTAGRATAATAGTGAAGACATCAAAACTATGAAATAACACATATGGAATCATGTAGTAACTCAAAARGTGTTATAAAATATATTTTGATTTGTTTATTTTTGTTTGTGATTCAATATTCATAGCCTGCKTATACTGTATAGCAATAATACATTCTAAATGTAAATGATTGTCTCAGGTTTGGCCATCATGGAGTAGTTAAACAAGTCAAYTGGTTGTGAGCTCAACAATATGAACAAGACTCTGTCTCTTCCCTTCCTGTGGCRGTCCTCATGAGAGCCAGTTTCATCATAGCGCTTGATGTTTTTTGCGACTGCACTTGAAGAAACTTTCAAAGTTCTTGAAATGTTCCGTATTGGCTGACCTTCATGTCTTAAAGTAATGATGGACTGTCRTTTCTATTTGCTTATTTGAGCTGTTCTTGCCATAATATGGACTTAGGATATCTTCTGTATAAAACCCCTACATTGTCACAACTCAACTGATTGGCTCAAACGCATTAAGAAGGAAAGAAATTCCACAAATTAACTTTTAACAAGGCACACATGTTAGTTGAAATGCATTCCAGGTGACTACCTCATGAAGCTGGTTGAGAGAATGCCAAGAGTGTACAAAGCTGTCATCAAGACAAAGGGTGGCTACTTTGAAGAATCTCAAATATAAAATAGGTTTTGATTTGTTTACCACTTCTTTGGTTACTACATGATTCCATATGTGTTATTTCATAGTTTTTATGTCTTCACTATTATTCTACAATGTAGAAAATAGTAAAAATAAAGAAAAACCCTTGAATGAGGTGTGTYCAAACTTTTGACTGGTACTGTAAATGTGTCAGAAATGTATTTGAAAGCAAGGCTGACATACAATACATGAAAGCTTATATGGAAAGAAAGTGCACCTCCATTGGGGCTTTTTGAGCTAACTTTGTCCTCTAAACTGACAGAACATCCCTACTTTCTGATTAAAGTGCCGATGTTGCACATGTTAATATTCAGTAAATATATCACGCCGATAGAAGTTGTTTGGTCACGGGGGGGTTTATCAAAGACAGTAAGTGTTTTGTTGTCTAAACGTTGGGTCTGTTGTATGAACAGATATTCACCTCTCCCTGGGCCTAGGGGCTGTACTCAGTGGAGTGTGAGTGCTCTTGTCGTCAGCCAACCACCGGCTTTTGTCAAGACAGTCCGACGGGTTCCAACATAGCTGCCACCCGCATCCCTCTCCCTTCTCTGATAGACAGAACCAAGGGCACGTTTGCTAAATGTTTGCAAAATGTCGCTCTTTGGTTGGAAGCCTGAGTCAGAGTCCAGCTTTCAATCGATGATGTGAAGAGAGTACAATGCATTCGGAAAGTATTCAGACCCCTTCCCCTTTTCCACATTTATTTATGATACAGGCTTATTATAAAATGTATTAAATTCATTTTTTCCCTCATCAATCTACACACAATACCCCATAATGACAAAGAAAAAACWGTTTTTTAGAAATGTTAGCAAATTCGTCCATTAAAAATGGAAAAATCACATTTACAATAGTATTCAGACCCTTAGCWCTTTGTTGAAGCAACTTTGGCAGCGCTTACAGCCTTGAATCATCTTGGGTATGACGCTACAAGCTTGGTACACCTGTGTTTGGGGAATCTACCCCATTCTTCTCTGCAGATCCTCTCAAGCTCTGTCAGGTTGGATGGGGAGTGTCGCTGCACAGCTATTTTCATAAACTCTCTCCAGAGATGTTTGATCGGGTTCAAGTCTGGGCTCTGGCTGGGCCACTCAAGGACATTCAGAGACTTGTCCCGAAGCCACTCCTGCGTTGTCTTGGYTGTRTGCTTAGGGTTGTTGTCCTGTTGGTAGGTGAACCTTTGCCCCAGTCTGAGGTCCTGAGGTCTCTGGAGCARGTTTTCATCAAGGATCTCTCTGTACTTTGCTCCGTTCATCTTTCCCTCATCCCTGACTAGTCTCCCAGTCCCTGCCGTTTATTATAGTGCTGGCACCACCATGCTTCACCGTAGGGATGGTGCCAGGTTTCCTCCAGACGTGACGCATGCACTGTATGTAATAAGGGCTTACAGCACCATAATAAACTATACTTGATCAACTTTAATGTTGTTATCTCCAACTCAAGCCTTGATAACTTGTCTCAGACAATAACACTGCATTTCAAGCCCAAAAGAATGTGCCCATTGTCCTAAAGGTGGGAATAATAATCAAAATCAATACATTTATACCCAGCCTCTAATCCATTAAATAATGAACCCTCTGGCAATTACAGTAAGAGTCAGTGGCTGTCTAAGAACGTATTAGAGAGTATAGCCTCSCAATGCCAACAGAATGAATAAAGTAATCAGTAACACATGTCTACTTTATTTATGTGGTGGATGGATGTAACAGTATTTATACTACAGATGAATATTATCAAGATCAGACAAGTATTCTATGAGGGACTTTTCTATGTGTCTGAATAATCTCTCTCACTCTCTCTTGCTCTGTCTGTCTCGGTCTCTATTTCTCTCTGTCTCTCTTTCTCTTCTAGCTCAGAACTGTTCGGGCCTGAGGACGTGTGGCCAGTGTTTGGATCAGGCAGAGTGTGGCTGGTGTGGAGACCCCACTAACACAGGGAAGGGCCAGTGTATGGAGGGGTCATACCGCGGGCCCATGAAAAGCCCCTCCAGACAGCCCAGAGACAGGGAGAGGGACAGAGACATGGTGCTGGAGCCTGGTCTGTGCCCCAAAGATAAAGGGTTTGACTGGGCCTACATCCACTGCCCTGGTGAGTCAACAGACACCCACACAGACACAGACCCCCTCCTACACGTAAAGCTATACACCAACCCATCTCACACGTAAAGTATACCACCTCAACCCCAATCCTTCAACACGTAAAGCTTACACCAATCCCATCCTCACACTATAAAGCCTATACCCAACCACATCCCTACACGTAAAGCTATACACCCAACCCATCCTCACACGTAAAGCTATACACCACCATCCTCACGCGTAAAGCTATACACCCAACCCATCCTCACACTAAAGCTATACACCCAACATCCTCACACGTAAAAGCTATACACCAACCAATCCTCACACTTAAAGCTATACCACCACCTCCTCACACGTAAAGCTTACTACACGAACCCACATCCTCACACGTAAAGCTATACACCCACCACTCCTCACACCTTAAAGCTATACCCCAAACTCCTCACACTTAAAGCTATACACCAACCCTCCTCACACTTAAAGCTATACACCCAACCATCCTCACACGTAAGGCTATAACACCCAACCCATCCTTCACACTTAAAGCTATACACCCAAACCCTCCTCACACTTAAAGCTATATCACCCAAACCCTCCATGATCTCTTCCCCCTCTTCCCCAGCTTGTCAGTGTAACGGCCACAGTACGTGTGTGAACGGCAGTGCTTGTGAGCAGTGCAGGAACTTGACCACCGGACCGCAGTGCCAGACCTGCATGCCTGGTTACCATGGTGACCCCACTAACGGCGGGAAGTGCCAAGGTAAGTACAGTGATGGGTGCAGTGCACCAGAGTGGACTGGAGGGGCCAGTGTTTAAAGGTTTTGGCTCTGAGATCCGTGCGTCCTCCAAGAAGCAGGCTGTTTGAACAACAGTAGAGCCAGAAACGACTGTGTTGAAAGATGCAGTAGACAGGCGCTTCAGCCTCTCTGTGTTTAATCACAGTTCTATCAACCCTGTCCAGTCCTGTGGTGAACATTGTTATGAAACCCTGATCAGAGAAATGGAGAAATAGAGAAATGGAGACTATGATAGTGGGATAGACAGAACGAGTAGGAGAAAGAGAGTGAGTGAGCGTGAGCGAGAGGAAGGTGTAATAACATATTTCTACTGCTGACAGATGTGCGTTTTCCCCGCTTGGCGTATGACATTAAATCCCTCTTAATCATTTTCTTATATCTTGGAGTTGACTGGCAACGAACACGGTTGATAGACGCCTCCCCTCTCTCTCCTCCCCTCTCTTTCCTTCCTCCATCACCCTCTCTCCCTCTAATAGGTTTAACGCTGTCATGATTAAATTGATTAACTACCGTCCGTCCGTCATACCACCTTTGCTTGTGTACCAGGCTGACTCCTGAGGACTGTGCCTATAGAGGCTGTTTGACTCCTCAGTCTTACAGAATAGATGGATTTACATGGGCCTTAAGTCACTGATCTGATCCTTGAGAGACGGGGAGAGAGACGGGGCCTGAGAGCGAGCGGGGGAGAGATTGAGAGAGACCGTCATCAAGTTTAAAATATGAGGAGCTCTGAGCTGCCCTTGTAAGAATGGAGAATAGAAGGATAGGGGGAGATGGAGGAGGAGAGATTACCCAGTCTGGTGTCCCCATGACTGATGAAGAGCTGACCTTGTACAATGTGACAGGGGGYTATGTGTGTGTGTGTTTTGAAGGAGTGTGTGTTTTCACATATGCTATGTGGTTTGGAGAATAGCCTTCCAAGTCTATCACTGACAGGTTCACCTTGTAGACACTGAAACCGTCTGCCCGCCCTGTCCAGCTTAACCCTGCCCAGTCTAGCTTGGCTTGACTCGCTGCAGGAGACCTCTCTCTGGGGCTTGGAGTACTGAGAGGGAGAGACTAGCCTGTGGTGGGCTGTGCATGTCAATTGACTTTTGAAAGACAGACCAGCCTTGTGACATGACATGTTGTGTAGGGGTTGGAGAGGGGATTTGATGGAGCTTGGTGAGGGAATTTACTGTACAAGACCAAAACGTACAATACCAGACACTTTCTTTTGGCTACAATACCAAAACAAAGTAAGACAGCCAGTGTTGCGGGAGCTACACTAAACCTGGTTGATGCAATGTACCACGGTAAGCGTTTGATCTCTTGTTGTGGTAGCCATGACTGATCTGTTTCTCCTTAAAGCTGTGGTTGTACTTGTGTATCACTCTTCTGAAAACWTCTGGCTGGCTTACTTATTATTTTTGCTCTGGACAACTGGCAGCTTAATAAGTCTTGACTTTGTGTTTTTTTCCACTAACTGCACTGTAGGCATACAGTCACACAAAAGTCATCCAGGGAGCCCCAGCAAGCTGATGGTTGTTGTTCTTTCAGTTTCTCTCTCCTTCTCCCTCTCCCTTTCTTCCTCCTCCTTGCATAAAGCCAGCACTGCAGAGTTCAATTAAAATGCTGTTTATTGCTTTTGGATATGGCATGCTGTGCTAGTCTGGTGAATTCCATTATAGGCTCTTGGTAGAGCCCTTTCAGCCACCTAGTCCCCCTCAGACCCTGTCTTTACACGTGACCAACCTGCCTGTCTGTCTCTCTCTCGCTTTCTGTCTGTCTGTCTGTCTCTCTCTCTCTCTCTCTCTCTTTCTGTCTGTCTCTCTCTCTTTCTGTCTGTCTCTCTCTCTTTCTGTCTCTCTCTCTCGCTTTCTGTCTTGGTGTCTGTCTGTCTTGGTGTCTGTCTGTCTTGGTGTCTGTCTGTCTTGGTGTCTGTCTGTCTTGGTGTCTGTCTTGGTGTCTGTCTTGGTGTCTGTCTGTCTGTGTCTTGGTGTCTGTCTGTCTGTGTCTTGGTGTCTGTCTGTCTGTCTTGGTGTCTGCCTTGGTGTCTGCCTTGGTGTCTCGTTCTCTCTTTCTGCCTGTTTAAACAGTTTGTTTGTTTAATGGTCTCCAACCCTGATTTTTTTTTTTTGTGGTTTCGTGCTCTCGATGCCTCCTGAGGGGATTCATAAACTCCTTTTGTGTTGTTGTTTGCTTGCCCTCTAACCTTGCCCTCTAACCTTTCACATCTCAGTGTCCCACCAGAGTTGTCTTATTGCCTTTCATAAAGGCAGGAGCAGCCTACTTTAACACCCTTTCTAGATTTTTTGGTTCTCGCTCTCTCCCGCTCTCTTTCTCCCACTCTTGGTCTCTCTCTTTCTCTCTCTGTCACACACATACACACACATACACACACACACACACACACGCACACGCACACACACACACACACACACCCCCACCCCCTCTGGCAGTGCCTTGGCGGGGTATAAATGAGTGTCTGTCATGTTCAGTGTGGGAGGATGCTGTTGTGTGTGAATCCATGAACAGCCAGCTCATGTGTATCCTGCAGTGAGAGGGAGGGAGTAGACAGCAGGACAGCTTTTATCTGTGTGTGTGTGCCTGTCTACGTGTGTGTGCACGCACACACTCTACCAGAGGGAGGTGAGGGTGGGACTCCGTCATCAGGACCTCAGCTCAGCACGGGGTTTTGTCCTCCCTCCGGCTCACCCATTCTGATGGATTAGACAGTTGCAGCTGTTCCAGAGATGTAGTTGCTCTGGTGCCTCTGTAAAACAGCCCACTGACTAGGTACCCACTGTGCCCTCCTCCGCTGACCTCCCATCAGTAAGCACTGTGTAGGTGTGTTTTGTTTATGTGTGCGTGAACAGATATATACAGTGTGTTTAAAATGCATATAAGTGTATAGGTGGTTGTATGTTTGAGTCAGTATACATTCTGTGTCAGGGTTTCCGTTAGGAAAGTGTGGCACTGGACATTTGACCGGCAGCATTTTAATTGACCGTACCCATATGCATTGGGTGTGTTACCTGGTTAGGGCTTTCACCCACGGTGCTCAGAATGACAGGAATCCCAATTAGATGGTAATTCATATTAACAGAAGATGCAATTTGAGATGCAAAGATGTACAGTCCTTCAGTTATTATTATTTTAACCCCTTTTTCTCCCAATGTCATTATATCCAATTGGTAGTTACAGTTTTGTCCCATCGCTGCAACTCCCTTACGGACTCGGGAGAGGCGAAGGTCGAGAGCCGCGTGTCCTCCGAAACACAAATCAGCCAAGCCGCACAGATTCTTGATACAATTCCCGCTTAACCCGGTAGCCAGCCGCACCAATKTGTSGGAGGAAACACCGTACACCTGGCGACCGTGTCAGCGTGCATTGCGCCCGGCCCGCAGCAGGAGTTGCTAGTGCGCGATGGGACAAGAACATCCCTGCCGGCCAAATCCTCCCCTAACCCGGCCGACACTGGGCCAATTATGGGTCTCCTGGTCGCGGCCGGCTGCGAGATGTTCATTTACTTTTGCTCAGCTAACAAGACGAGTAACGAACAGCAAAATCACTAGCCTATGTCAATCTACTATCCCCATAGTAGAGAAGTTGACCTGTTCTATTGGTCAGCTTGTGGAGAAAGAAATAGCCTATTCCAGACAGACTCTGGGACAGTTGTGGGTCGATATTTCCCAAATTCATACAATCAGTATTTTTTTAAAGCAATGAGGCTGATGCAACAGGTCAGAACATTTAGCTTAAAATGTAGATAAACTATTATTTCACATTATAAGCGCAGCAATGTGCACAAGGCAGTAGGCTATGTGCTAATGTTTTTCCCCCATAATGCAAATAGCAGGAAAACACAGTTGTCAAAAACTAGTTATTTCATGTGACAGAGATGAAAATATCCTTTCGATATTTTGAAAGAGGGGAGATCTTGTATGCAAGAACTAGCACGGGTTGCTAATATGACTAGGATTGTGCCTTTGGCTACTGGACAATGAAAGAAAGTTGATATAGTATAAAAGATTTGCCTCCACAGATATGGTCTGATTTTGGCTAGGCTACTTTGAAGCAAAGGTAAAACATGCCTCATAATATGTAGTAAAACGTTCAGGTTTCCAACAATGAAGTCTATGTTTTCTCGWTGCATACTGCCTCATTGCAAAGGGGTGTGAGACGCGCTGATGAAGCCTGCCTTCCCTTGCCTATACATTTGCTGTTTGAGATGCTGTAGCAGCAGCTGTTGCACTGTATGACAGATGTTGTATCTGTGTGCTTTACACGTAGGATAAATAAGATAGGCCTACATATACACGCACCAAGTTAATTCCACTAAATGATGCAAATTAACCTGTAGACCGATAAGCATGACCAGTCAAATATATTTACATCGACTGGTATTTACATCAATGAATCAATGAATGCTGCCGGTGAAATGTCCAGTGCCACACTTTCCTAACAGAAGAGGCTAAAAGCATTTTTTTCGCAATTAGATTTTTTCTTCTCCTCCCGAAAGACTATTACTCCCTATTACTGGCTAACGCAATCCCTGAACTGTATGTATTAATGCCTACATTATGTGCACAAATCTGGTGTGTGTGTGTGTGTGCACCTGCTTTAAGAAGGCCCATGGCGGTAGGGCACCCTTCCCAGCAGTCTCAGCGGTATCCAGTCATCCCCCTTTGAGGCCCTATTTCTGGCCACAGGCACACACACACTCTTATGGCTCTGATCTGGCACCTACTGCCTTAAAAGTACATYAAAGTTCAGCTATAGGATTACACACCTGTTACTGAGCCAAGCTGAAATGTGGAGTGGTGGGAGTTATGTGTCTCGCTACCATGCTAAACCCCAAGTCAAGTTTAACAGTGTGGAGAGTAGGCCTGCATGTCACTGACTCTGCCGCCCTCTACACTGTATATTCAAGACCAAKATGTCAGAGGTCACAAGCCTTTACCTACCTTCATTACCCTTAACCTTACAAGATCATTAAGGCCAGAATAGCAAGTCCCTTTTATCTAAAAYTGCAGACTCCTCACAATCTAACCACAGCAAGATGAAAGACTGAACCCAACCCTCTTTAGCAGAAAATAATTAGTTCTCAGAAGGGTTCATGCTATGCATTAAATAGCTATAGCCTATACAACCGGGCTTTAGAGAGACGTATACATGCTAAATATAKCCTGGGGGTGAGGAAAGATGTTGCTGCTATTTAGCACCACTCCTGTCTGCTTCTAACTTTCTGTTGAAGATGTTTAATTAGATGGAGAGCTGGAATGGAAACGCCAACACTCCCATCGGTGCTACCTCCCACACATAGGAGGATCTGGATGTGAGCTAGACTTTTAATTCCACCCAGACATATTGTTGAGAGCACTCCTCAGGTCCAGGGGAGAAGCCTACTCGCTCACAGTAGAAATTMATGGATTCTAAGGTGCTTATGGTTGCAAACCGAGCCCAGAAGGTCGTGTGGGTGGACAGCCACATATGGAGGTTGTGATGTCTATTTTTGTTGTTTTATCTATACACTGTGAAGAAGCTACTTGGAAAAGTCTCCCTGTGTGTGTGTGGTGAGTTTTGTGTATGAAGTGGCATGTGTGCTTGATCATGATAACATATCACCTGTGTGTTACATTTGATGTGTGCACTTGTCCCGTTTCAAGTAGCCTTTTTAGGAACTATATGCTAAATCACAGTGTGCTGCTCACAGCAGGAAAATAATCCTACAACAACAGGACGTGAATTATTATGTGGATTATAATAGTGGATATTTTTGTAGGGGTTGATACATTTTTCGTAAAGATAAATCAAGTCTGAAATTAAGTGGAAATGACYGACTTTAAAGGCCTTTTTAAAATCTTTAATATACTACAATTTGCATTTTCTGCTGCGCAGGAAAATTGTCTGTGACGACAAAGTGATCAAATTAAGATCGCAGGTCTGTAGGGTTGAGATTTATGAAGTGGGCAGAAAATGATATCCTTCCAAAAGAGAGAGGATTAGACTAATAGCTTGGTTAAAAACAAAAATCTAGAAAAAAACAAGGTCATTGGTGATTGGCCCTGTTTTCAGACAAAGATCAACATGAGATGGATCAGAACCACATGCCCCTCTCTCCATTCATGTCCATCAYCTCCTCCGTATTGTCTTTCTGACATATTCCAGTAGGGCTCACTGGGCATCTAGCTGCCCCTCTTAACATGTCATGTAGGCAAAGCTCAGTGACACTTAATCATGTTTAGCCAGGCTTCATTTGTGATCCACATGGGTTATTAGGTTTACTTTCATCACTGCCGGCTTTGTGAAGGTCGTGCTCTTTACCGACAGACCGCTCTACAATTACCTGTGTGCCGTCTGCCATGATGCCATGAAATCTTCAAGGTCCTCTGTCAACCAGACGTAGAGATTTAGTAGGACTCTATTAAATCAAAAATAAAGAATTGAACCCTCACATTCAGAGAAGCGGGTCGATGCCTTATAGTCAGTCTCTCTGACAGCACATACAGTGTTGCTGGTTTTGATTCCATGATTTGATCTTTTTACATCATACGTGTATGAGGTATGTTATTCTGTGTGCCAACACATCTGTTCAGCAGCACAGAGGAGGCTGTGTGTCTGCTGACTATGTTCAGGCTGTCCTGAACACCATACTGCCTGCCACCAACACCAGCCAGTACAGTATAATCTCGCTCTTTTCACTGCATAGAAGGAAGGGAGAAAGCGACTGAAAAATGCTGCCACGTTTCAATTTCTACGTGAAGGAAGAAAATCCCTGGGCCCAATTCAATTATTTTATTCATTACATGATTCTTTGAACTTGTCACTTGCTGGAAGGCCTATGGAGAGGTTGGAAGGCTGGCCTGGGGAGATGAAGCACTAGAGGAGACCTGCACAGCTTTATGTTGACTTGTATCACATCTATAAAGACTGTCCTCCTGCTCACCAACTATACTCCAGATATAGTTACTGCAGGGGTGGCAGGAAGTCTCACCTGTTCTCTTGGCTAGTAAAAGTAGCTTGAATACCTCATTCCTGTTCTGACGGAACTCTGGGCAGACTGAACCCTTCTCAGATTGAACAGTGGTGTGTACTGTGTTCTAAGGTATACGTGTACTCTGTGTACTCGGGTATTTGTGTACTCAGTGTACTGTGTACTCAGGTATACGTGTGCTACTAGCACATTAGCGTTGTTTCAACACCTCTTCAAATCAAAGTCCATAATGTTAATGCCTGCGTGCATGGCTTTGGACACCTCAACAGTAYTGTGGTGTTAGACTCCAGTAGATTCATGTTGAACCTATGTCTCAGTGGGCCGTTGTCCTGTCACAGCCTTATTAAATCCCTCCACCCTGGTGTATAAAAGTCTCAGCCTATAGACTCTTTAGCCTGCGGTATATCAGCCTGGTGGTTCCTACATCTCCTGCAGTAGAAATGAGTTACCTCTGGTTTGTTCAGCCATTCCTATGAGGAAGAGGAATGGGGAAAGAATARGGTTTTGGGATGAAGGGTAGCAGCCAGGAGTCAGCTCATCACAATTTAAAATAGACATGGAATGGAGGCGATGGGAGGTGGAGGGGATTGGGGAGAGTAGAGAGGACATTAGCGGGGRTAGAGAGAGTTATGTGAGAGTGGTCAGTGCAGTTATGTTTTCCTCCTTTTGGAATGCAGTTATGTTGCTTTAGCTTTTATCTTGTGAGGTGAATAGTAAATCAGCAATTAAAATAAGTGCATTTAAACTATACTGAACAAAAATATAAACTCAACATGTAAAGTGTTGRTCCCATGTTTTATGAGCTGAAATAAAATACAWTTTCCATATGCACAAAAAACATATGTTTACRTCCCTGTTAGTGAGCATTTCTTCTTTGCCAAGATAATCCACCCACCTGACAGGTGTGGCATATCAAGAAGCTGATTAAACAGCATGATCATTACACAGGTGCACCTTGTGCTGGGGACAGTAAGGCCACTCTTAACATGTGCAGTTTTGTCATACACAATGCTACAGATGTCTGAAGTTTTGAGGCAGTTTGCAATTGGCATGTTGACTGCAGGAATGTCCACCAGAGCTTCTGCCAGAGAATTGAATGTTCAATTCTCTACCATAAGCTGCCTCCAACATCATTTTAGAGAATTTGGCAGTACGTTCAAACGGCCTCACAATCGCAGACCACGCGCCAGCCCGGGACCTCCACATTCGGCTTCTGCGGGATTGTCTGAGACCAGCCACCCGGACAGCTGATGAAACTGATGATTATTTCTGTCAGTAATAATACCCTTTTGTGGGGGAAAAGTAATTCTGCTTGCCTGGGCCTGGCTCCCAAGTGGGTGGGCCTGGCTCCCAAGTGGGTGGGCCTATGCCCTTCCAGGCAGACAAATGGCTGCGCCCCTGCCCAGCCATGTGAAATCCATAGATTTCCTAATGCATTTATTGCAATTGGCTGATTTCCTTATAAGAACTGTAACTCAGTAAAATCATTGAAATTGTTGCATGTTGCTTTTATATTTTTGTTCAGTGTATTACTATGAAATCTTGGTCATCCATTAAAAAAAAAATACTTTCCGACCAAAGTACTAGGATCAAGATTCCAGCTCACTACTTTGGTCACTATGTAACACAAATAAAACAACCACACACACACACACACACACACACACTATTGTAGTGTTTGTGCATTAGATCTGCTGTTTCTATGCACAAACGCAGAATGTAGTGGGGTGAGGAATTGTAGTCTCAACAGGGGTTTGCACAAGAAAGAGGAAATATTATTTATATCAAATCCCCTCGTCAGTTAGAGGAGAGTTAAAAAAAATATATATTTTATTTTTACATGTTTTTTCACGTCAACTCCCTTCCCTCCCAGACATCGCAGTTTAGTGGCTCCCAATGCAATACTGTTTTCAAGGCATCCTCAATCAAGGCAGGTTTTAATGTGGTAAAGAACTAGCAGTGACACATGCCATGTTAAATGAAAGGATGAGCAGCCGAACGCAGGCACACCCAATGTAAATCRAATCAAATTTTCAAATCAAATGTATTTATAAAGCCCTTCGTACATCAGCTGATATCTCAAAGTGCTGTACAGAAACCCAGCCTAAAACCCCAAACAGCAAGCAATGCAGGTGTAGAAGCACGGTGGCTAGGAAAAACTCCCTAGAAAGGCCAAAACCTAGGAAGAAACCTAGAGAGGAACCAGGCTATGAGGGGTGGACAGTCCTCTTCTGGCTGTGCCGGGTGGAGATTATAACAGAACATGGCCAAGATGTTAAAATGTTCATAAATGACCAGCATGGTCAAATAATAATAATCACAGTAGAGGGTGCAGCACAGWTGGCTTTTCAACTGCTCCTGCGGTCTCTAGAGAGTTGAAAACAGCAGGTCTGGGACAGGTAGCACGTCCGGTGAACAGGTCAGGGTTCCATAGCCGCAGGCAGAACAGTTGGCCAGGTGGACTGGGGACACCTGGCCAACTGTAATTGATGTAATAGATGTAGCCAGGGAGTGTAATTGATCTAGCCAGGGAGCATATAAGGGATTAGGATACTGTTCCACCTTGTTAGAAACAAATCAGTTTCCAGCAGGTAACTTCAACTCTAGTCCTGGAAGGCTAGAAAGGAGTGCYTAATTGACCAATTTATGATAGTCCACTCACCTGGATACTCTGGCCTGAATCGATGGCTGATTTTAACAGGCAAGGTTTTAAACGGGCAGGCACTGCTGACCTCCCAGATGGTTACAGCAGGGTTTTTTATGGTTCAATATGGGGCTTAGGTGGTGRGCGTGACAGGGGGCGTGGCAATGGGCATGGTCGACCCGTTGCGGCGGCCACATTTTAGAGAAAAATTTAGAGGCCCCATTTTGCCGTTGTAGAGACATTTTAGYATTTTTAAGCYCATTTCCTGCAATTCTAGCAGAGAGAAATGTTTGCAGTTTTTACGATAATTTCCTGTGATTCTAAATACAGTATTCTGCCATRGAGCTGGGAGAACAATTTGCAGTTTTAAAGCAAATGTCTTGCAATTCTATCCATTTTGCCATGGCTAATAGTGTGTTATTTTGCCCAAATCATTACTGCTAAATTGATTGTTTTTGGAATTTTCATTTCTCCATGACTGTCTAGCTTTTTATTTTGGTGATTGTTATTCTCAAAGATGATATAATTGTTTTTTATATAGGTACAATACCTTTTCTACATACTTTATTATTAACAAAATTCACTTTTGGACTTAAGTGGCCCGGAAAAATGCTGCCCTGCCCGCCCAAGGATTTTAATGGCAGAAAAATCTCTGGGTTAGTCTTCAAATGAAATTGAGGCTTAACCGTTTTATTGAATCACATCAATGGATTCTGCAATTCCTTCTTATTTCAGTACTTCTGCCCCCCCCCAAAGCTAACTCAAAGACACTTTTGTATACCTTGACAGATGTTCCTTTCATTTTGAGAACTCAGCCACAAGTTTTAACTTTAGCGAAAGAAGGGTCCTAGAGGAACTGGCAGAGGGACTGGCAGTGTATGTCACTAGAAGCCAGTGCTACCTGTATGYCAGCATACACCACACGGTGTTGCACTATAAGGACTCACACTCTAAGACAGTGGTCACCAACCTTTTCTGAGCCAAGATCCTTTGTGAATCTGAATGCAAGCTGAGATCTACATCTACATAAAAAAACGTAAGCCTGTGCAACATTAACCAATTAAAAACAGTTCTGTAGCAATGAGGTTTGTGCAGTAGGCTATAGGCCCAATACATTATCACTGCATATTGGCTACTCTTGATTTGACATGCCAATGTTGTTCTTCTCAGACCACTTTGAAATTATATTTCAGCATGTTAGGTATATGATCACACTGATAATAGATCATGTGTTGTATTACTTGTGAGGCACAGCTGAGTGAGCTTAATCAATTTCTCTCTTTTTTTTACTGGATTGAGGGCCTGGATCTGATGGTCAGTCTGAGGGGAGGGAGGGAGCAGCGGTGAGGCTGCCTCTCACCTGACTCACTGTCCCTCCGCTCTCCCTCCGCTCTCCCTCCGCTCTCCCTCCGCTTTCCCTCCGCTCTCCCTCCACTGAGAAAAGGGGACACAGTCTTTCAGCTGATGGCAAAACTCAAGTTATTATTTCTGCCTCATGCACCAATTCATGTTACTCCTATGACCAGAGAAAGTGAAATACTCTTTGATATTAAAGACAGGCCTCTAATAATAACAACACTAGCTTATTGAAACACTTTTCTGCTACACTCATTCATTGTAGCTGCAGTGCTGGTTGTAGCGTGAGTATTAGTAGGGAGAACGCACATTTTATGGCTCATAAACTGTTKAACAAAGTGTTGACAGTAATGAATAACTTAAACATGATCTTATTCATAAAAACAGCAGCTCTTTGCTGTCTCTCTCTAGTCATGGTTTTGAAATCTCACATTATCATCAACTTTGCTGTGCGTTCGAGGCTTCTTTTCACAGTATATGGCTCGAGGAAACTGTGCAGACACCGTGATCTGAGCAATCTGATTGGCCAGCGGTAGGCACTTGCACTTGATTTGCTCCCTGGGCATGCCGGGTAGCCAGAGTTCTACCTTTAGACACATGAAATGGTTCAATATGGGAACACTTTTCCTTCCTGGTGCTAGGGCTGCTGAATCAAGTGCACCTACCGCCAACAGCGCAAACCCCCCCCCAAAAAAAGAAGTAGGAGACCCTAACCCTTTTTTTTTTACAGAAATGTTTGATCGACCGGTTGGTGACTACTGCACTAAGATTTGTCAAGTCTCACAGGACCAGAGTGCAGTATGGGAGGCTCTGGAGTGTCAGCCCTGCCACTGTAGCCAATCAGCTAGCCAATCACATTGTGTTGTCTCAGAACTGGGCTCAGAAGGTGAGCTGCATTATGTCACAGTGTTCCTTTGTGTCTTCTGAAGAGACTTGTGGATCTTACAAAAGATGCATTGGGGTTTCTCCTGCTGCTGTGTATAGACGTGTCCGTTGCTCGAAGCTCTTTAGTTTAGAAGCAGTCCCTGTAGACAACCACAGTTTGGAAAAACAAGAGTAAAGTGATGGTTGGCTGTGAGTCCGCTAATATGCATCTGTATATTTACTCTACACTGTATGCATGTTTCTGCAAGCATAGCCGTGTGTGTGTTTTTGTGATATCTACAGTATGCCCTGCTGTAGTGTTATAGTGTCACATCTCCCTGTCTAAGTGCCTGAACAGCAGCCTCTGAAGCACACTACTCTGCACCACTCTACTCCTATAATGTGAGTACATTCATAGAGATCCTAATTTAGCCATAAATCAGCTCAGTGTCTGCTCTGCACAGAGAGGAGAGGCACTCTACAGTCCTGCAGGCTGCTCCCTGTCTGTACAGTACAGCCTACAGGAGTCAACCCACTGTTACACAACACATACTAGACAATTTGGAAGTTTGACAATGTAGTCTACTTTGTAGATTTTAGTGCCGCATTTGATTTAGTGGAACATGAAATAATTTTGGCAAAATTAATACATTATGGTTTTAAGGAGGTAGCATTGAATTGGGAACAGTCATATCTAACTGACAGGAAACAGTCCACCAATATCAATGGTTAATTTTCTTTCCCTCATGCTTTAAACTGTGGAATACCGCAGGGCAGCTGCCTTGGGCCACTTCTTTATTAAATATATACCAACGACCTTCCTTATGCCTTATCTGAAACTCAAGCTACTATATTTGCAGATGATACTACAATTTATACAGCAAGACCATCTGTTCAACAGGTACAGAAAGCTTTACAAGGAGATTTGGAGAATATCAGGGAGAGGGTTTTAAACACCAAGAAMACCAAAGTTTTGTTGGTCTGTTCCACTAGGAAAAGGCCAACACAGCATGGGATACAATTAAGTATTGTGGGAGTACAAATTGAGGAAGTGGTAGAAACCAAACTACTAGGAGTGCAGCTAGACACCTGCTTAGCATGGTCATCTCAAATAACTAATCTATGTAAAAAAATATATATATTTAAAACAGMACGCAAGATCAGAAGGATAGCTAAATATTTACCAGGAAAGATTCTTAAGCAAATAACACAAGCATTAATTGAGAGTCAGGTGAACTACTGTTCTGTGGTCTGGGGAAATGTATCAGCAAGTGAATTAGGAGACTGCAGATTGCACAGAACAAAGCAGCAAGGATTGTTTTAAGGTGGAGATATGGTTCTTTTGTTGTAGTCATTCGCAATGCTCTTGGTTGGTCATAAATCAACAAGATAATTGAAAAAACATGCTTATTTTATTTCATAATATACACCATTTAAAACGCCCTAACTCTATTCACAACGGTATTCAGTTGGTAAGAGACAGACATTCAGTAAATACTAGGAATAGATTGTCCACCATCTATGTGTTATCAAGACAGAAAAGAGAAATAGGCTAAATAACATTTAGATTTAGATTTAAACCATTTAAATATAATACATAGGAAAGTTGTGCTGGTCTATGGTAGATGAATCAATATCATTTTAGACTGAGTATTTATCGGGTAAATATGTTAGTGTATTATGTCTGTTTGTAACAGTGTGTGTTATGTGAAAATGTGTTCGTATTATATATTGTATTTTAAAGTTTAAGGACTCTTGGAAGATTAGTCTAAATGAGGACTAAAAGAGAACCAAATCTACTGTACAGACCTATACCTGCACTGGGCCAATGATTTTTTTATTCTACTTCAGTTTTCATTGTGGCTACTAGCAGATTTAGACAATGTACTGTATCATACATCATCTACACAGAGCCTGAATGTTGGAACATTCATAATGCCTACCTTGAGTCAGAGTATTGTATGCGCTGTTCAACTATTCCTACACTGTCTGTATAGCTAGGAATAATTCCAACTGGCAAAATCCCTTATCTTACTCTTCTCAAAAACGCAAAATGCAAATTCGGTATAGCTGAAAATATATTTAGACTTGTCTGTTATGGGTATGAATGTGTAAGGGGGAGGTGTTTCATCTTGGGATGCCTGTGTGTATGACAGATGATCTGGTTATGGAAGTGTGGGAGTTGTTTAGGTATGTTTGATGGAGTGTTTATAGTGTCCTGTATGATAGTTCCCACTAGGGCTGTGAGAGAGGGGAGTATATCTCGTTGTACAGACAAGACAGGCTTTGCTGTCAAGTGAATAGTATCATGAAAAAGTATGAGCAATCTTAGCGTTTCTCTGTTTTAGCTTCTCCAATTTGGTCAGTTACATCTGAGAAAACATCTATATCTGGCTTTGTTCAACAGGGAGAGATACACATTTTGATGTAACCTTTATTTTAACAGGGAAGACATATTGAGACCTAAGTCTTTTTTACAAATGCGCCCTGTATATAAATATACATATTATGAGCAAGACTGAGAGAGAGCGAGAGACTGAGAGAGAGCGAGAGACTGAGAGAGAGGGGCTATTTGACCAATGAGAGTGATGAGTGTTGCATCAGATGACCTGGCTCCACAATCACCCAACCTTAACCCACTTGAGATGGTTTGGTTGAGTTGACCGCAGAGTGAAGGAAAAGCAGCAGATGTGCTCAGCATATATGTGTGAACTCCTTCAGACAGTTGGAAAAGCATTCCAGGTGAAACTGGTTGAGAGAATGTCAGAGGTGTGCAAAGCTGTCATCAAGGCAAAGGGTGGCTACTTTGAATAATCAAAAATATATTTTGATTTGTTTAACACTATTTTGGTTACTACATGATTCCATATGTGCTATTTCATAGTTTTATGTCTTCACTATTATTTTACAATGTAGAAAATAGTAAAAATAAAGAAAAACCCTTGAATGAGAAGGTGTCCAAACGTATAATATATATATATATATGCTACTGATCAACAACAAAAAATAACTTGGTCAACCAACAGCCTATCGAGTAAACAATCGACCAGTCTAATAATTGGGGTCAGCCCTAATAGAGCCTTGGAAAAAAACATCCCATTAAAGATGTACTTTAGTAGCCAACATAAAGTCAAACCCCACTGTGATACGCCTGACATTGATGTAAAACTAGACCCTCCTCCATACCGCTTTTATGTTCTATAGGAGGCACGGAACCCAGTGACGTCCGCCACTACTACTACTGCAGCAGCAATAGAGACATGCCACTTCATTCCACTGTCTGTCCTATTTACAGAGAAACACAGAGATAGAGCAAAATAATGAAATAAACAGAAAATACAATGAGGATTTTGTTTTGGGAGGCGGTGCAGCTTGTATCTTTGGGGCTTATGTTCTATAAGCTCAGTCTCTCGCTCTCTTCTCAGTCTCTCGCTCTCTCTCTCAGTCTCTCTCTTCTCTCTGCAGT
>NC_036865.1:21508201-21515571 GCF_002910315.2 Salvelinus sp. IW2-2015 | reverse complement strand
CCCTTACACAGCCTGGAGGTGTGTTGGGTCATTGTCCTGTTGAAAAACTGATGATAGTCCCACTAAGTACAAACCAGATGGGATGGTGTAGAATGCTGTGGTAGCCAAACTGATTAAGTGTGCCTTGAATTCTAAATAAATCACAGAGAGTGTCACCAGCAAAGTACCATCACACCACCACCTCCATGCTTCACGGGGTGAACCACACATGCGGAGATCATTCGTTCAAGGCGGTTGGAACAAAACWATCTCAAATTTGGACTCCAGACCAAGGTTTCCACCGGTCTAATGTCCATTGCTTGTTTTTCTTGGCCCAAGCAAGTCTCTTCTTATTATTGGTGTCCTTTTAGTAGTGGTTTCTTTGCAGCAATTAGACCATGAAGGCCTGATTCACAGTCTCCTCTGAGCAGTTGTTGTTGAGATGTGTCTTTTACTTGAACTCTATGAAGCATTTATTTGGGCTGCAATCTGAGGCTGGTAACTTTAATGAACTTATCCTCTGCAGCAGAGGTAACTTTGGGTCTTCCTTTCCTGTGACAATCCAGGTTCATCATAGGTTTGAGAGGTTTTGCAACTGCACTTCAAGAAACTTTCAAAGTTCTTGAAATGTTCCGTATTGACTGACCTTCAAGTCTTAAAGTAATGATGGACTGTCATTTCTCTTTGCTTATTCGACCSGTTCTTGCCTTAATATGGACTTGGTCTTTTCCCAAATAGGTCTATCTTCTATATACCACCCCTACCAGGGGTGGTATATAGAAGCGGTCTAATGCACTGCATCTCAGTGCTAGAGGCGTCACTACAGACCCTTGTTCGATTCCAGGCTGTATCACAACYGACCGTAATTGGGAGTCCCATAGGGCAGCACACAATTGGCCCAGCGTTGTTAGGGTTTGGGTGGGGTAGCCATCATTTATAAATAAGAATTTGTTTGTAACTGACTTGAACAAAGGTTTAAAAAAATGTTTTTACCTTGTCACAACACATCTGATTGGYTCAAACACATTAAGAAGGAAAGAAATTCCACAAACAATTTTTTTACTTTTTTTACCCTTTTTTCTCCCCAATTTCGTGGTATCCAATTGGTAGTTAGTTTTGTCTCATCGCTGCAACTCCCGTACGGACTCAGGAGAGGCGAAGGTCGAGAGCCGTGCGTCCTCCTAACTCAACCCAACAAAGCCGCACTGCTTCTTGACACAATTCCCACTTAACTTGGAAGCCAGCTGCACCAATGTGTCAGAGGAAACACCGAACCCAGAATCTTTAGTGGCACATTTAGCACTGCAATGCAGTGTCAAATTAACTTTTAGCAGGGCACACCTGTTGTGCAAAGCTGTCATCAAGGCAAAGGGTGGCTACTTTGAAGAATCTCAAATATAAAATATATTTAACACTTTTTTGTTACTACATGATTGCATATGTGTTATTTAATAGTTTTGATGTATTCACTATTATTCTGCAATCTAGAAAATAGTTTAAAAAAAACTTGAATGAGGTGTGTCCAAACTTTTGACTGGTTCTGTATGTCAACAATCCTTCCTCCAAAGGACCCATCTATGGATAACATTTTATGKAAATCACCAAAATCATAGTATATTTTTATCCTCATTTCGTGAGGAATTTCTCTCTCTCTGTCCTTTTCAGACATTCACTCTCCTGCAGTCTTTCAAAACTTTCATGGAGGATGGRACTTTTTATTTACCTACAGTGAAATACAATTCCCTTTCCCACGACTAYTTGTTGTTTACCTCAGTACAATCATGTACTTAGACTCATAATGGCACAAGAGAAGTTTGTCCTCATTATAATTTCTATGCCCCAGGTTACCTTGACCTGAGTGCTCTGAAACATTGTTCTACCCTCTGCACTCCCTTGGATTGCTCAGAATGAGTAACTGTAAACACATTCCTAGTCACATCATTTTCATCTTATCATTGTATCCCCAAGTTTTCTGCTCAGCATATATGCAGAAGCTAACAGTCATGATTTAAACATTGACTTGCTGTAAACATTCAAATTGTATCTGCCTAATGTTGCKCTTGAGTGTGCAATATGTTTATATTCAATGCTGTTTTGCCCTCTGCAATCATCAAATTATGTGACTCACTGTCACTCCTCTCTGGCTAACCCAAGGTCACTGACCTTCGGGTTAGGTGAGGACACCAGTCTTGACCCTTTTGCCACCAGAGAGTATGGTAATTAGTCATAAGCAGAACGGTCCAAGAAGATGTTGCATCATTCAGATATGGCCCAGAGCTACGGGCTGTATTCAGTCCTGTCACTCTCCTGTCTGATTGGCTGACTCTGGTTTGTGGGTTGTGCATCATTGTGAGATGACTGACAGTGTTTTCCTCTTTCCCCCCCTCTCYTCTCTCTTTCTTTCTCCTCCATTTGTTTTCTTTGACCATGGTAGCCTGCAAGTGCAACGGGCATGCCAATCTGTGYCAGGTGTCGACGGGGAAATGCTACTGCCAAACCAAGGGAATCAAGGGAGACCAGTGCCAGCTGTGAGTACCTTTTACATTTTTTTTGACCTTTTTGCATCATTCCACTATGAGACATATGTTGAAGAAATTGAAGGTTCTTAAATGCTTGTTCCTCAACTCTTTTAAGGTTCCTTGGAGAACTCTTACCAAATAAATAACCTTTGAGTTAAGTGTGGGGTTCTTGACATGGCATCTACTGTTCATCAGAAAATCTGAAAGGCCCATTTTGGTACTTAATGCAGGGGAAAAAATCTATGAATGTTGTTTTCTAATTCTTGTAGAAATATGATGGTTTACACATTTATGCATTGGATGGTTCTCCCATCGAGCAGATTCCTGCCTATAAATATCTTGGCTTTTGGATTGACAAAAATGTGACGTTTAAAAAACATACGGATGAGCTAGTTAAGAAGCTGAKATTTAAAGTAGGCTTCTTTTATAGAAGTAGATCATGAGAAGAAACCTGCACACTTCTTGCTAGTATCACTGCTCTTTTATTAAACTTTACGTAAAGCTTTCTTATTTTTTCTCTCGTGTTATTCAATTGTTACCATGCACCTGCAACAAAGATAGCTCAGATGTGTGAGTACCTTTTGAATATAGAAATAGATCACGCCTCTCCCTAAACAGCAGGAAACAGTTTGTACAGGCAACCTTCCTGCCAGCTCTACTTTAAAACMCTTGGATTCTGTGCACCATAGTGYGCTTCTTTTTATCACAGGTGACAGGTTTAATACTCCTCACTATAAACACAGTCATGGTACTGGTAAATTCACTGGAAAGGTACATTTACATTTGAGACATTTAGCAGATGCTCTTATCCAGAGCGACTTATAGTTAGTGCAATCATCTTAAGATAGTTAGGTGGGACAAGCACATATCACAGGCATAGAAACGACATGTTTCCTCAATAACGGAGCTATCYGTAGAGTCAGAGCTAGAAGGGGGGGTTGAGGTGAAGAGGAGGATTATGTAAGATACTGTTTGAAGAGGTAGTGTATCAGATATTTTTGGAAGATTAGCAGGAACTTTGCTTTCCTAGCTTCAGGGGGGGAAACTGGTCCCATCATTGGGGTGCCAGGACAGAGAAGAGCTTGGACTGGGCTGAGCGGGAGCTGCCCTCCCGTAGGGGTGGGAGGGCCAAGAGACCTGAGGTGGCAGAACGGAGTGCTGGGGTTGGGATGTAGAGTTTGAGCATAGCCTGAAGGTAGGGAGAGGCAGGTCCTCTTGCTGCTTCGTGGGCAAGTACCATGGTCTTGTAGTGGATGCGAGCTTCGTCTAGAAGGCAGTGGAGTGTGCAGAGGAGCGGGGTGACATGAGAGAACTTGGTAAGGTTGAAAGCTAGGCGGGCTGCAGCGTTCTGGATAAGTTGCAGGGGTTTGATGGCACAAGTGGGGAGCCCAGCCAACAGCGAGTTGCAGTAGTCCAGATGGGAGAGGATAAGTGCCTGGATTAGGACCTGCGCCGCTTCCTGTGTGAGGTAGGGTTGTACTCTACAGATGTTGTAGAGTGGGGAGCCCAGCCAACAGCGAGTTGCAGTAGTCCAGATGGGAGAGGATAAGTGCCTGGATTAGGACCTGCGCCGCTTCCTGTGTGAGGTAGGGTTGTACTCTACAGATGTTGTAGAGTGGGGAGCCCAGCCAACAGCGAGTTGCAGTAGTCCAGATGGGAGAGGATAAGTGCCTGGATTAGGACCTGCGCCGCTTCCTGTGTGAGGTAGGGTTGTACTCTACAGATGTTGTAGAGCATGAGCCTGCAGGAGCAGATCACTGCTTTGATGTTTGCAAAGAACGACAGGGTGTTGTCCAGGGTCACACCAAGGTTCTTTGCACTCTGGGAGGGCAACACTGTGGAGTTGTCAACCATGAYGGAGAGGTCTTTGAGCGGGCAGGCCTTCCCCGAGAGGAAGAGCAGTTCCGACTTGTTGAGTTTGAGGTGGTGGGCCGACGTCCAAGTTGAGATATCTGCCAGGCACGCAGAGATGCRTGTCGCCACCTGGGTGTCAGTAGGGGGGAAGGAGAAAGGTAGTTGAGTATCATCCACATAGCAATGATAGGAGAGACCATGTGAGGATATGACAGAGCCAGATGATGGCCTAGAACCGAACCCTGGAGGACACCAGTAGTGAGAGCAGGCACCCTGGGAAATATGCAAATAAGGTTTAAAACCCTACAGCAGGGCTATTAATTTCTGATTCTGGTTTTGGACTTTTGTATGGTTCTTCAAAGAACCATCCCATTTCTGGTTATTCAGAGACCCATCAAATGGTTACCCTATGGCATCGCTCTCAAGAACCTTATTTGGTGTAGGATGATTCTAGCTCCTACAATGTCAATGGTATATCCCACTAGTTGGGGATGAGTTGTGGGGCTGTACCCTCTCTGAACCCCCTTGCAGTGTCAGCAATTTGGCCCTTTCTTAATGTGCGTTTGGGGCCTTAGCCAAGGCTTTAATACCAGTAATGGGGTTGGCACAGGGGGCGCAGCACCCAGTGTGTTTGTTTGTGCCATTGGAGTGCCAGGCTGGCCCTGTGCTGCACTATAATACCCCTAAGTGCTTTCACCGGTGCGGTAAAGGCAGGGTGAAAAATGCTGCATCAATAAATCCTGGAGTGGAGAAGTGCGCTGCTGTCACTGGTCCTGTTATGTTCTAATGAGGCCTGCTCAACTCTGGAGGGCTCCTGTGTGTGCAGGTGCGCGTGTTTGAGTTTGCATGCAGGTGTCCGAGGGATTGAGAGATTTATTAAGAGAATGAGAGTGCATGCATATATTGTGTATTATCGTCTCTCTGTGAATGTCAAGTCATGTGTGCACGTGTATTTTGTAGCGGTGTCTTTTTAATGCTTTGCATACGAGTGAGAAGGTTTTGTTTTCCAAAGGGGACATCTCTGTCATTACCATTTGACCGCTGCTCCTTTTACAGGACTATCAAGCTGTGCACTTTCCTGCACTCGCATTCACACTCGAAAACAGCATTTGGTCTCAGCTATTAAGTACCTGTCACATTAGAGCAAGCCTCATTTCATACCGCACACACATTATTACCATGTGACTGTCATGAGTTACACAACTGACCAAGGGGACGATGCCTGCACGTTCTACGTATAAACCACAAGCTTTTCTTTCCATGTCAAGCAGAGCACTTACACAGGCTGATTTGTGTGTTTTTGTTTTATGAATAGATTGCAATTTGGGATGCGATTCAAAAAGAGTTTTGCATCAAGCAAACAACAAATGTTAACCKCTGATTTCAGATGTATATTTGTTTGTTCTGGTAAACAGTTTTAGCCTGCTGAGATGAGGGGAAATTATGAATAGTAGAAGTTGATTGAGGTGTTTCTGATGTTCAAAGTGCTGATCATCAAAAATGTCTGGGCAGTTAGATTTTTCTGCCCACACTAAATGCCCTATTCAATCTAAACCACATTGCTTGTTTACAGTAGCTTCATGACTCCTCAAAAAATATGTTAACGGTATGAAACTAGGCCACAGAAAAAGAGATTCAACGTGAGATTGATTAAACCATGCATGGCACAAATGTTGTTTTTGACCCGCAAAACTCGGAAGGACACTCAAATCGAAAAAGTTGGGGAATGGTGAACGTGGACGGTCACTGTTTTCCACAAATTTTGACATTTATCAGCAACTTGGGAAAATAATTTCCCTCATCCCCGCTTTCCCATATTCATTAGTCGTCCTTCCTTCAGTCTTGAAGTGTTGTGAGTGGGAGCAGTTGACTTCCCGCGTGTATTTMTATTTGTTCCCTGCACTGCCTGCGCAGTGCGACTCCTTGATTTGTCACGTACGCTTCCCATCAAATGCTTTCGCCGTCAAAACTATTATTTTTTTTCTTCCAGAGAGCTTTCTCAAAATGGCTGTGTGTAATGGAAGACATTTATTTGCCATTTTGATTATGAACGATCGATTTCCCCTCGGCTGGCGGTAAGGCCCCCGTCCCTCTGCTTCAGCAGATGTGCACACTGACTGGCTGCAATAAAGGAACCATTAGCAAGAGCAGGGTTCCTCTGCGAATGCCAACCTGAAACTGTTTGTGTGTGTGTTGTGCCTGTGTGTGTGTGTATGTGTTGTGCGTGAGAGTGTGGTTTTACTTGTGTGTGCTTGTGATGTATTAGTTTATCTTTGTAGATGTAAGTATAGTGAGTGTGTGTGTGTGTTTGTCAGCCTTATCTGTGTGTGTGTGTATGTGTGTGTGCTATGTTCTCTGAAATGTCAAATAAGAGTAAGCAAGGCCAGGAGTGGTTGTGTTATTCATTCTCTGGGGGGGCCGTTTGTCCTTTGCTCCAACGTTGGCTCACAGTGCCTTTGTCTGCTTAGATCTGCAGTGTGGACATCAAGCTTGCTGGCCCACTGTACAAAGGCTACACACACACACACACGCACACCACACACCACACGAGCTGGGGCACATACACATACTTTACACTCTTCTCCAAATATATTAGGACATTGAAGCTAAATATTTGGATCTATGCTCCAGCATTTTAGTACAGAATGTAAGGTTTTATTTGAGGGTATTTTCATACATATCTGTTTTACCATTTAGAAATGAAAACATTTTATGTACAGTTGAAGTGGCGCTATCCCAAAAATGCAATCAATCCAGAAACAACACACAAGGACCTTGTGAAGATGCTGGAGGAACAGTACAAAAGTATCTATATCCACAGTAAACGAGTCCTATATCAACATAACCTGAAAGGCTGCCTCAGTAGGAAGAAGGCCACTGCTCCAAACCGCCATAAAAAAAAGCCAGACTACGGTTTGAACGCGTAGTCTTTGTTTGGGGACAAAGATCCGTAGTTTTTGGAGAAATGTCCTCTGGTCTGATGAAACTAAAAATTAGAAACTGTTGGCCATAATGACT
>NC_036865.1:21445118-21507191 GCF_002910315.2 Salvelinus sp. IW2-2015 | reverse complement strand
ATCGTTATGTTTGGAAGAAAAAGGGGGATGCTTGCAAGCCGAAGAACACCATCCCAACCGTGAAGCACGGGGGTGGCAGCATCATGTTGTGGGAGTGCTTTGCAGCAGGAGGGACTGGTGCACTTCACAAAATAGATGGCATCATGAGGATTTTTACTAKAATTMAATTTCAGGAATTGTGAAAAACTGAGTTTAAATTTATTTGGCTAAGGTGTATGTAAACTTCCGACTTCAACTATATCTAGTTCCCCTATTTGAAGAAGTCATAASTATTTGGAAAAATTCACATATAGTGTGTTGAAATAGTCCAAAGTTGAGTATTTGGTCCCATATTCCTTGCACAACTTGTTGGATATATTAGTGGTTTGTTTTGGTTCTGTTTTRGATTATGTTCTGTTCAATAGGAACTGAATGGTGAATAATGTCTTGTGCCATTTTGGAGTCACTTTTGTTGTAAGTAAGAATAGAAGAACATTTCTATATTCACGTGGATGCTACCATGATTATGGATAATCATGAATGCATCATGACTAATGATGAGTGAGAAGGTTAGAGGCAAAAATATGATACCCCCAAAAATGCTACTCTCCCATGTTATTGGTAATAGTTAGAGTTTAGCGTGTTTTGTTGTAGCCTCTGAACGGCATCTTACTTATCGTTATTCGTGATTCATTCATGATTTTTCTTAATCATGGCAATATCAGGTTMAATTTAGAAGTGTTTTTAAACAACAAATTGGCCGATGTCGGTTCAATTATTTTAATTCCATTTCATTTGTTTTTTYCCCTATGAGCTCAATGTGCAGTTTCTCTAGAAATAAATCAGATCAAGCCTGCACTGTGCGATTGTTGTAGGGAGTTTCCAACAGGCCAATATTCAACATAGTTTAGTGCAGAAMATKTGGTAATTAACTACAATGACCAAAATCCATTGCGCGCCCCTTTAAACTTGTCTGGTCCGTGCCGAGCACTGAGCTATAATAAAAATCGCGTCGTGGAGCACAGACACGAGTTGACTGAGAAAAGCAGACCAACGGTCGTGTGGAGCGCCCAGACACGGCTGACTCTGAAGCAAGAGACAACGCGGTGCAGGCCAGACCACGGTGACTGAGCAAGAGACAACGGTGTGGGAGCAGACACTGGTGGACTGAAACGAGACAACGGTGCTGGGAGCAGAACACGGTGACTGAAGAGAGAGGACAACCAGAGTGTGGAAGCGGACCACGGTGACTGAGAAGGACAACGGTGTGGCAGCAGACCACGGTGCACTAGAAGACCGAACAACGGTGGAGCAGGACACGGTGACTCGAGCACACGGACGAAGAGACAACGTGTGGAGCCAGACACGGTGACTGAGACAGGGAACCCAACCGGCGTGAGCAGACACGGTGACTGAGAAGAGACAACGGTGTGGAGCAGACACGGCGACTGAGAAGAGACAACGGTGTGGAGCAGACCTGGCGAATGAGAAGAGAACACGAGATCGAGAGGGATAGAAAACAGTTGCTTTGTGAGCCTGAAAATGCATGATCTAAGTGATTGATAGTTGGTATTCAGCAGTCATAAAAGTATGACTTATTTACTTTTAATAACTCCTAAAATAGTGATTTTTGTCAGACAGCAGCAGAGCTTTAGAGATGAGATGATGACTTGGAATGAAATTATATTCATCAAATAAAACATATTTGATTAAAGTAATGTGAATTAATTATGATTAATAAGTGATAAGCAGTAATGGGCAGTCACTACCATCATGGAACTGTTATTAATTGTTTTATTGTTTTACAGCATTCAACCCACATAATGCATAGTGCATTTAGGGTTCTATGTTCGGTTGGCGTTAAGGCGGTTAGTGTCAAACGCACATTAGTTAGCAATTTTATCATGTAAAAACTGTCGCACTGGCATTTTCCAGCCCTAACGCCAGGTTCGGCAATTTACTTGTCTTATATGGCTCCCAAGTGGTGCAGCAGTCTAAGACATTGACACCTCTAGCACTGAGATGCAGTATAGACCCTGGTTCGATTCCAGGCTGTATCACAACCAGCCGTGATTGGGAGTCCCATAGGGCAGTGCACAATTGTCCCAGCGTCGTCTGGGTTAGGGTTTGGCCGGTGTAGGCCGTCATTGTAAATAAGAATTTGTTCTTAACTGACTTGCCTAGTTAAATAAAGATTAAATAAAATAAATAAATGCAACTATATCAGCTCGCTGAAACATAAAACAGTAATTTTGTCAAGACCGTTGATAATGTGTTTAGCTTATGAGACCTCTTGGAAATTAATCTTAATCATCAAAGCTTTATTAAAACATCAAGTTTGAGAGGAGCAAAAGTGAGCAGACATTCCCTTTTTATCTACAGTGCATTCGGGAAGTATTCAGACCCCTTGACATTTTCCACATTTTGTTACAGCCTTATTTTTAAATGTATTAAATGTATTTTTTTTCTCATCAATCTACACACAATAATGACAAAGCAAAAATACATTTTTTTTTTAAAATCTTTGCTAATTTATAAAAAATACGCAACTGAAATATCACATTTATATAAGTATTCAGACCCTTTACTCTGAAGCACTTTTAGCAGCGATTATAGCCTTGAGTCTTCTTGGGTATGACGCTACAAGCTTGCCACAGCTGTATTTGGGGAGTTTCTCCTATTCTTCTCTGCAGATCCTCTCAAGCTCTGTCAGGTTGGATGGGGAGTGTGGCTGCACAGCTATTTTCATAAACTCTCTSCAGAGATGTTCGATCGGGTTCAAGTCCGGGTTCTGGCTGGGCCACTCAAGGACATTCAGAGACTTGTCCCGAAGCCACTCCTGCGTTGTCTTTGCTGTGTGCTTAGGGTTGTTGTCCTGTTGGTAGGTGAACCTTCACCCCAGTCTGAGGTTCTGAGCACTTTGGACMAGGTTTTCATCAAGGATTTCTGTACTTATAGACGTCTATGTTTGGACCAAATCGAGGCCGGTCCACGAAAAGACCACATACTCTTTCTACCATATCCTATATCTGCTACATGATTTATGTTAGATTATTTCTTTGACTGAACGTTCTAAAGCCTTTATTACAGCAAAGCACAGATTAAAAACAGCCACATTTGTGAAATTGTTTACTTGACATGTCGTTGCGTGAGATTTGGTGCTTACGGAATCAGTATGCTATTAAACAATCACTCAAACAGGCAATAGAAGCAGGATCTGACTTTGTTTATGTAGAAATATTGATGATTTATAAAGCCAAGCACATTTAACAGTTTGACTATTGATTATAGATCTAATTAAGTTCAGGTTTTCTCTCTCCTCACTTTTTTTCGACAATAAGCCAAGGGCTGTTTTCTCATCTCCACATTCTGCTGCAGCCTCCGGCATTGTTCTCAACACCAATATGCTGGCTAACTTTGCTATTATGCACATAGCAACATAATCTGGGAAAAGGCGGCAATTCCTGCTCGACTAAAGAAATCTCGGTCGACCAACAGCCTATTGACCAAACAATCGACTAGTCGACTAAATGGGGTCAGCCCTAACCTACACACAATACCAAAGCGAAAACAAATTAAGAACAGAAATACCTTTTTTTAATTAAGTATTCAGAGCCTTTGCTATGAGACTCAAAGTTGCGGTCAGGTGCATCCTGTTTTCATTGATCATTCTTGAGATGTTTCTACAACTTGTTTGGAGTYCACCTGTGGTAAATCTAATTGATTGGCCATGATTTGGAAAGGCAAACACCTGTCTATATACGGTCCCACACTATAGGAAAGATTGTTCGGTATGGTTTAGAAACTTGGGAACCAAGCTGGAGTTATCACTGTGGCCCTATCACCTGGACATGTATCTTCACGCCTAGAATAAAAACCTCCAGGCTTTTGTCATAATTTTTAATTTATTGGGGAAAAATTCAGAATTATGTGACATGGGGAAGTTTGGGGAAAAAACAAATCCCGTCCGAATCATCCTTTGGAATAGCTGACATTCTGGAGGAATAATTACAACCAACGTTCTCTAGTAATACTAGTCCCGTGCGAATAGGTCTTTGGTCACGTGCATGCGATGCATACATGTCACGTAAAGAGAGCAAGGGTTGAGGGAATAGGGAATGTTTTTCCTAAACAAATGAGGGATTTCGATAACAGAACGTTTCAGTCATAAATTACTGTAATTATGTTGCAGCTTCAGCAACACGGACAGCGCGATAAACACTGTCGATGTTCTGTGGTGGTCGCTGCAGCAGGGAGGAGGGGGAGACAACGGGTGCTAGTCACATAGTCACTTGCTGTCTTTTAAAACATTTTTTTTTACACAGCTCAGCAAGTCTGAGCCCTGCCCAGCACAATCAAATCAATTGCTGGTCGGACTCCCTCTAGTCATTTGTGTGTCTTAATTATTTAATAAAACCGTGTGCTTAAAGCATCAGACAAGCTCAGTGAATATAGTTGATTTGATTAAATACATAGTATGTGTCAATATATGGAAAAATCGACATTTAAAAATGTCAACCAATCGATTGGTCGAAAGAACAGACAACTCTTGGTCAACCGAGATCTTTTTTTAGTCAGGGACAGCCATAGTGTAGATTTATAAGGGGGGGGGGGAATGTTGAATCCATTTTAGAATAAGGCTGTATCGTAACAAAATGTGGAAAGAGACTGAATACTTTCGAATGCACTGTAGGTATGTATGCTGTCTCTGTTACAAGCTTTTCACTACACCCGCAATAACATCTGCTTAACACGTGTATGTGACCAATATTGATTTTATAAAATGTTATTGTAGGCAGGCCTACATTATTTTAGCCATGCTTTGGATGTGTGTAAAACCTCCTCCATGATGTAGCCCATGTGTCCATACCCATCATGAAACAAGAGAGCCTTGTATTTAGAAGTTATTTTCCTCAAACAATAGTTTTTTTCCCCCGTTTCATATTTTTAAATCCCAAGCTCTCCGTAGGCTGCCTCAAAACTTGAGACATATGTTGCGTTGTGACAAAACTGCACATTTTGTTCCCAGGACAAGGTGCACCTGTGTAATGATCATGCTTCTTGATATGCCACAYCTGTCAGGTGGATGGAATATCTTGGCAAAGGAGAAATGCTCACTAACAGGGATATAAACAATTTGTCCACAACAGTTGAGAGAAATAACCTTTTTGTGGTTATGGAACATTTCTGGGATCTTTTATTTCAGCACATGAAACATGGGACCAACACTTTACATGTTACATTTATGTTTTTGTTCAGTGTAGATACTGTACATTAAGTGCTTTCATTTCTAAATGGTAAAACAGATACTGTATGTATAAAAATGCACTCAAATAAAAGGTGCCATTCTCTACTGTCACCTCATATGAAACATTTCACCTCAAATCCAACATGCTGGAGTATAGTGCCAAATTAACTGTCCAAATAAATATGGAGGAGAGTGTAAATAGAATGAATTGTGTCCTTCCTTCATTTCCACTTGCAAGATGAAAAMGAGAGAATAAAGGACCCATGCAGGTCCACTCGCACACATTTCTCTGTCTCTCTCTCTGTCTCGCTCTCTTTCTCACAAACAGACTGCTGTGCAGTATTTTGTCTCTGCACTGTTGCCTATGTCTGATTGCCAGGAGCTGGGCACATGGTGTGAGGCGGGACGCATGATTGGTTTCCAGTCACACGTAGAGCAGGGGAATAAGGTATGGAGCCTGATGCTGTGTGTGTGGTTTCAGTGGTCAGTGTCCAGGTTTGGAGGTCATGGGGTGAGGTTAGTGGGTTACGTAGTTACTGTAGGGTCATTGTAGTGGCAGGGGAGGGCTGTGGATCTAGGCCACACAGCCAAATTGGAACAAGAAGGAAAGAAATCCAATTCATATTCTTATCTCAACCCCTGTCACACAGCAAGAAGATGCCTTCAAACCCCTTGTCACACAGCAAGATTGCCTTTCAACCCTGTCAACACAAAAGATGCCTTTCAACCCCTGTCTCACAACAGCAAGATGCCTTCTCAACCCCTGTCACACAGCAAAGATGCGCCTGTTTCAACCCCTGTCACACAGCAAGATGCCTTTCAACCCCTGTTCAACACAGCAAAGATGCCTTCAACCCCGTCACATCATGCCAAGATGCCTTTTCAACCCCCTGTCACACAGCCAAGATGCCTTTCAACCCCTGTCACACAGCAAGATGCCTTTCAAACCCCTGTCACACAGCAAGAGAGCCTTTCAACCCCTGTCACACAGCAAAGATGCACCTTCTCAACCCTCTGTCACACAGCAAGATGCCTTTGCAACCTCTGTCCCACACAGCCAAGATGCTTTCAACCCCTGTCACACAGCAAGATTAGCCTGTTCAACCTCCTGTCACACAGCAAGATGCCTTTCAACCCCTGTCACACAGCAAGATGCCTTTTCAACCCCTGTCACACAGCAAGATGCCTTGCAACCCCTGTCACACAGCAAGATGCCTTTCAACCCTCTGTTCACACAGCAAGATGCCTTTCAACCCCCTGTCACACAGGCAAGATGCCTTTCAACCCCGTCACACAGCAAGATGCCCTTTCAACCCCTGTCACACCAGCAAGATGCCTTTCAAACCCCTGTCACACAGCAAGATGCCTTCAACCCCTGTCCACAACAGCAAGATGCCCTTCAACCCCTGTCACACAGCAAGATGCCTTTCAACCCCTGTCACAGCAGGCAAGAGAGTGCTTTCAACCCCTGCACACAGCAAGATGCCTTCAAAAAAAAACCCCCCCTTGTCACACAGCAAGATGCCTTTCAACCCTGTCACACAGCAAGATGCCTTTCAACCCCTGTCACACAGCAAGATGCCGTCAACCCCTGTCACACAGCAAGATGCCTTTCAAACCCCTGTCACACAGCAAGATGGCCTTCAACCCCTGTCACACAGCAAGATGCCTTTCAACCCTGTCACACAGCAAGATGCCTTTCAAACCTCTGTCACACAGCAAGATGCCTTTCAACCCCCTGTCACACAGCAAGATGCCTTTCAACCCCTGTCACACAAAGATGCCTTTCAACCCCTGTCACACAGCAAGATGCCTTTCAACCCCTGTCACACAGCAAGATGCCTTTCAACCCCTGTCACACAGCAAGATGCCTTTCAACCCCTGTCACACAGCAAGATGCCTTTCAACCCCTGTCACACAGCAAGATGCCTTTTCAACCCCTGTCACACAGCAAGATGCCTTTTCAACCCCTGGAGTGCTTCCCCTGTTTTTCAATTTCAGTTGTGTGTGCGTGCGTGTACAGATATGTGTGTGTGTGTGTGCGGCGTGATACAGATATGTGTGTGTTGTGTGTCGTGGTGTACAGATAGTGTGTGTGTGTGCTAGTTGCGTGCGTGTACAGATATGTGTGTGGTGTCGTTGCCGTGCGTGTACAGATTATGTGTGTGTTTGTGCGTGCGTTACAGATTGTGTGTGTGTGTGTGCGTGCTTGTACAGATGTGTGTGTGTGTGTCAGGGTTTCCGTTAGGAAAGTGTGGCGCCGGACATTTGACCGGCAGCATTTTAATTTACCGGAAATGTAAGAAATTTACTGGAACCATATGCATTGTTTGTGTAACGTGATTAGGGCATTCTGTCTCAGAATGACAGAAATCCCATTCAGTTTAAGGTAATTCATCTTAACAGAACATGCAACTCTGATGCAACAGCATGCGATTTGAAGATGTTAGAATACCAAGCGTTCCCTAAAGTAAATTAAATTAAATTGACAAAATTATAAAGCCTGTTTAGCTTACTTCTGTCTATTACATAAATCAATAAAATCATTCAAAATAGGCTACTACACCAGAAAGCATGATTTGGCCACAGAGGATCATTAGCGTCTTTAAAAAAATAAATAAAATGGTGGATCGTTTTAAATCACATTGCCTAGGTTAGTCGGAAGGGCCCGTAATTTTGGGCAGAGCGCGCAGAAAATACCAAGTAGATGATTGAGTTGAGACTGTCAGTGAAAAGCAGAGATACCCAGCCAGGCAAACCGCAATATTTAAAAATGCAATAGCGGGTAAAAAGTTTGGAAAACAAACGGGTATTGCTGTAAAGAGAAGACAATGAAAAGACTCCAATCTGTCTTACTTCTCAAAATTCGGAACTTAATTGAGTGGAAAGTATTGGCACCAGCGGAGAACTTCGACCATATCCCCGTTGCGTGTGCATATTCACGGTCTTTATCATTAGGTCAGTGCCACTTTTGTTTGTTTTTGGACAATAATTTCCCCCTCCAGGTTAGATGTATTTGTCTCCCCTTTTCGTTGGCCGATTATATGGATCAGACAGCGTTGTTTTTATTGATCTGTTTGTCAGTGTCAGCAGAGAAGCCTACCCTGTCATTTTTGTCATAGATAAAAATATTCAGCTAATGTCTCCAAATAAAGTGTAGTAGAATTGCCTGAAATGTGTCTAATAAAGGCCACATTTTCCTGTGCAAAGAAAGCAGAAGAAATGTAGGTTATCTGATGTAGCCAAGGTTACTCTAAACCACTACGCGGTGCTGATTGCGTTATACAATCTGAAAGCATTCAGAACCCTTGACTTTTTCCACATTTTATTACGTTACAGCCTTATTCTTAAATGTATAAAAATAAAACACACATCTTATTAATCTACACACACTACCTAATAATGAAAAAGTGAAAACAGGTTTTTAGACATTTTTGTAAATGTATTTAAAATTAAAAACATATCTTAGTTACATAAGTATGCAGACCCTTTGCTATGAGACTCGAAATTGAGATCAGATGCATCCTGTTTCCATTGATCATCCTTGAGCTGTTTCTACAAACTGATTGGAGTCTACTTGTGGTAAATTCAACTCATTGGACATTATTTGGAAAGGCACACACCTGTTTACATAAGGTCCCACAGTTGACAGTGCATGTCAGAGCAAAAACCAAGCAGACCATGAGAAACAAGATTCTCTGGTCTGATGAAACCAAGATTGAACACTTTGGCCTGAATGACAAGCGTCACGTCTGGAGGAAACCTTGCACAGTCTCTACGGTGAAGCGTGGTGGCAGCATCATGCTGTGGGGATGTTTTTCAGCGGTAGGGACTGGGAGACTCGTCAGGATCGAGGGAATTATAAACGGAGCAAAGTACAGAGAGATCCTTGATGAAAACTTGCTCCAGAGCGCTCAGGATCTCAGACTGGGGCGAAGGTTCACCCTCCAACAGAMAATGACCCTAAGCACACAGCCAAGACAATGCAGGGGTGGCTTTGGGACAAGTCTCTGAATGTCCTTGAGTGGCCCAGCCAGAGCCCGAACTTGAACCCGATCGAACATCTCTGGAGAGACCTGAAAATAGCTGTGCAGTTACGCTCTCCACCCAACCTGACAGAGCTTGAGAGGATCTGCAGAGAMGAGTGGGAGAAACTCACCAAATATAGGTGTGCCAAGCTTGAAGTGTCATACCCAAGAAGACTTGATGCTGTAATTGCTGCCAAAGGTGCTTCAACAAAAAAGGGGCAGTAAAGGGTCTGAATACTTATGTAAATGTGAAATTCCAATTTGCAAAAAAACAAACCGTTTTTWATTTTTAATTATGGGGTATTGTGTGTAGATCGATGAGGGCGAAAAAACTATTTAATCCATTTTTAATAAGGGTGGAAAATGTCCAGGGGTCTGAATAGTTTCCGAATGCACTGTATATACAAAAGTATGTGGAACCCCTTAAAAATKTGTGGATTCGGCTATTTCAGCCACACCCATTCCTGACAGGTGTATCAAATCGAGCACACAGCCATGCAATCTCTATAGACGAACATTGGCAGTAGAATGGCCTTACTGAAGAGCTTAGTGACTTTCAACGTGGCACCGTCATAAGATGTCACCTTTCCAACAAGTCAGTTCGTTAAATTTCTGCCCTGCTAGAGCTGCTATGACCAACTGTAAGTGCTGTTATTGTCTAGGAGCTGCAACGGCTCAGCCGCGAAGTGGTAGGCCACACAAGCTCACAGAATGGGACCGCCGAGTGCTAAACATGTAGCATGTAAAAAGTGTTTGTCCTCGGTTGCAACACTCACTACCGAGTTCCAAACTGTCTCTGGAATCAACATCAGCACAATAACTGTTTGTCGGGAGCTTCATGAAAAGGGTTCCCATGGCCGAGCAGCCGCGGCAGGAAGCCTAGTGGTTAGAGCGTTGGGCCAGTAACCGAAAGGTTGGTGGATCGAGTCCCCGAGCTGACAAGGTAAAAATCGATCACTGCCTGAACAAGGCAGTTAACCCACTGTTACTAGGCCGGCATTGTAAATAAAGGTTAAATAAAAAAACAAAAAAWAAAAAAAAACAATGCCTATAGATCACAATGCCAAGCGTCGGCTGGAATGGGTTAAAGCTTGCCACCATTGGACTCTGGAGCAGTGGAAACGTTTTCTCTGGAGTGATGAATCACACTACACCATCTGGCAGGCCGACGGACACATCTGGGTTTGGTGGATGCCAGGAAATAGTGCCAACTGTAAAGTTTGGTGGAGGAGGAATAATGGTCTGGGGCTGTTTTTCATGGTTCGGGCTAGGCCCCTTAGTTCCAGTGAAGGGAAATCCGAGCCATGCATAATCGCYCAACATCWGTCCCCGACCTCACTAATGCTCWTGTGGGTGAATGGAACCAAGTCCCCGCAGCAATGTTCCAACATCTAGTGGAAAGCCTTCCCGGAAGAGTGTAGGCTGTTATAGCAGCAAAGGGGGGAGACTAACTCCCATGATGTTGGAATGAGAGATGTTTGACAAGGGGGTGTCCACATTATTTTGGTTATGTAGTGTATTCTTAGCCTATATTATGACTATCCAATCTACTCATGACATTATGAATAGTAGGCTATCTTACATAAGTCTGCCAATGTGAGGATGCATGAACTGCTTTCTTATAAAGGATCATTTTTATGGTGAAAATTTGCTTCCTGAAACTTGAAACCCACGCACTGAATATGTTAGAATAACTGTCCACGTTTCCTTTTCCTCAGCCAACAAGACAAGTAACGAACAGCAATATCACTGGCCTTCGTCAATCTACTGTCCCTCATAGTAGAAAAGTGGTCTATTGGTCAGCTTCTCTTTCTGTGCGAGTAACAAATGGCCTATTCCAAACAGACTCTGGGACAGTTGTGGGGCAATAGATCCCAMATTTATACAACCAATAAGCTAAGGCTACATCCCAAAAAACATTAAAAAACAATAAGATTCATGCAACAGATCAGAATGTGGATTGTGCCTTTTGGTTATTGAACAATGAAAAAGTTGATTTGAAAACCAATAGAACATGAGAGAAAAAGGCTACTGGTTTCAATGGCCTATGGAAGTCTTTATAAAATATTTGCCGTTTGGTTGGATCTTGGCTAGGCTTTTTGGAAGCAAGATAAGACATGCCTCATATGTAGAAAAAGTTCAGGTTTCAAATACTTAAGTATATGTTTTCAAAATGCATACTGCCTCCAGCTCATTGCAAAGTGGTGTGTGACACGCTGAAGTCTGCTTAGTTGCCTATGCACATGAATGGCGAATGGGAAGCTCGCTTCAATTACCAGTTGAGAAATAAAATAGTAGCTCTTTATAATTGTGGCATCAAAACAGTTTTTAACACCCGATTGCCTTCAGAAATATTGTGCAATGATTGGGCTTATTAAAGCACGTTTCACTCCAGCAGCAACAAACAGCTGTTTGAGCAGAATCAGCAGCTCTCGCGCTACATCCACTGGTATTTACATCAATGAATAGGCTAAAATACATTATTTCGCAATGTCATTTTTTGTTGTTGCTAAAAGCCAGCTATTACCGTCTAACAGAAATCCTGGTGTCTGTGTRCAGTGTCTGTGTACAGTGTGTTCAAATATGTATGCGTTTGTGAGTATACTGTGTATTCCTGTGAGCGTCTGCCTGCGTGCTCATGCACCAGCGAGGCAACTTTTGATGGAGGGAGATATGAGCATTAAGTGGTAGACAAGGGACATTTGCACTGAGCAAATAAATGTCAAGTTAAGTGGCTGTTGAAATTGCCTCCCTGTGTGGAGCAGGCAGTATTCAAGCGTTGCTGTCGGGGAGAAAATAAGACATAAAAAGCAGAAAAACGTCAGCCATAACAGATTTCATAAAACACTATGATAATCTCTTCAGATTTTTTTTCCGGTCAAGAAAAGTAATGGATAGAGCCCCACTGGTTGGTCTTCAAGGGAACACTGATCCCAGTACAGCCAGTGTACCTAAATTACTAAGTCATTCTTGTGTTTGAACTGTGAAATAACTGATAGCTAGCCAGGAGGAACCAGCTTGATCACGTGATAGCTCACGTTCTGATTCACTTCAAAACGTGAGTGCAGCGGTCYGTCTGGTTGACCAGTCTAACTGATAGTTTCTCAGTGAAATCCAACACATTTCTCCATGTGTTTTATTGGATTGTCTCCATGTAAAGCTAGCCTGTGGGCCAGGGTCTTTCTTACAGTTAACCTGTTTAGCTAAGGTCTGTCCTTGTTTGCGCTCTGCTGCTAATTTGCTCTTGTGTTTTAATTGTATTTTTTTGTACCTTTTATTTAACTAGGTAAGCAGTTAAGAACACATTCTTATATACAATGGCGGCCTAGGAACAGTGGGTTAACTGCCTTGTTCAGGGGCAGAACGACAGATGTTTACCTTGTCAGCTCGGGGATTAGATCTAGCAACCTTTCGGTTACTGGCCCAACGCTCTAACCACTAGTCTACCTGCTGCCCCTTGTGGGTTTGCTTGTTTTGATTACTGATCAAATACTCTGAATGTGTGTGTGTGTGTGTTCGTACTGTATGTGTCTATGCACAAGTGTGAAATCAAAGGTATCTCTTAGGGGGTGTGTCTAATTAAGACTCCTTGCTATCATACAGACAGACAGACACAGACAGACAGACAGACTCAGCAGCCTTCAAAACCTTTCCATCTTAACCTTCGCAACTAAGCTCTATCCGTGTTCCCCTCGAACCCAGGACCCAAAGGAGAGGAAGTAAACAGACTCCGTTTCAGAGGTTTATTTTGGCACTCCTGCCGCCACCTTGCCTGGCACGCTGTGTGGCCCAGTGGAGTCATGGCATAGGTGGGTCCGTGTGTGTGAGTGAGACGGGAAGTTGGCTATTTAAATCTCCCAGCTCAGCATTTACCTCAGCATGTTCCTCTTGTTACTGACAGCAGCTGCTGCACTAACAGACACATCATAGAGACTCTCTGTCTGTGTGTGTGTGTGTCACACGAAAACGCAAACGCCCACAGCGACCTTTAATCTCCAACCTTCCGCCCTCTGTTACGGCTCACAGAGAAAGCCATGCTGAGGGTCCACAGGGACACAGTGAGTGTGACTGTGGCTGAGACTGTGGCAGCTTAATAGCAGATGAAGTGTTCCTAAGGACAGTGGTGCTTTTTTCTCTGAGTGGGAGGCAGCCAGACAGACAGCAGAGAGACTGGTGGAAGGAGGCCAGGGTGGTCCTCCATCTTGGCACCATTACCACAGGATAAGCTGCTTAATCAGCCAGCCCCTAGATGAGTGTCGTGTTTAAGTGTTAGTGTTCTCTGGGGAGAAGGAGAGTGAGGCCCCTTTTAAAGTCCCCTTGGTGCATCTTAACACTACTGTCATGTTCCTAAGATTTACTGAGGACAAAGATAATTGTTTGGAAAATATTTTTGTCTTGACCTTGCCTTTGTGTAAGTGGAATACAATTGGTTTCAGACTCTTATACTCACAAGGCCTTATAACTCTGCTGTGGCTTCTGTGTTTAAATTGAAGTTCTCTTGAGCTGTTTTGTGGGGTTGTTTTTCACAGTGCCTTCTTTAAGAACCATACATAATGAATAAAGCTCTGTCTTTGGCTATRAAATATTCATTACTGCTACTTTATAACCCTCCTAACAAGGGTTGTCCAGCCACTGAATGGAATTCAGGTCTTGTTATGTATAAGCACAGGGAAGTGACCGTTGCCTACATTATTTATCTTTATAAACTGGTTGGTTCGAGCCCTGAATACTGATTGATTGACAGCCGTGGTATATCAGACCGTATACCACGAGTATGACAAAACATTTATTTTTACTGTTCTAATTACATTGGTAACCAGTTTATAATAGCAATAAGGCACCTCGGGTGTTTGTGGTATATGGCCAATATACCACGGCTAAGGGCTGTATCCAGGCACTCTGCGTTGTGTCGTGCTTACAAACAGCCCTTAGCTGTGTTATGTTGGCCATATACCACACCCCCTCAGGCCTTATTGCTTAAGTAACCACTGCCTGACCAGCTTTGCAAACAGAGCCATTACCTCTGAATCCATTTATTGACTCAAGGGGCAGATTTGACAATGTATCATATGTGTTTAGATAGGCTTGTCAAAGTGGTGAAGTATGTATTTACAAAGCGATGGTTTTACGCGCTCTTGCCCTTTCCAAGGTACCTCCCTGGGTTTTGTAGAAGTTGGCTTATGGCAATAAACATGGGTGTTTGGACTGCAGTAATGACCCCTGGCTCATAAACCAAGCCAGATGATCCAATGCCACCTACCACAATCACCCTCATGCATGGTACTCCGACTCCACATAGTCTGCGTTCAGTTCTCCGCCTGCTTTTTCAGAACATTGTCTTTGTAGTGGTTGCCTTGACCAACAGGGTCAAATTAAGGATTTGTTGAGTTTTACACACACCTGACTGGGGTTGCTAAAGAACACTTGTGACTTGGATCATATTTTCCAAGCCTCTATTAGGTCCTAGCTGCCCTCTCCCTTCTTTTAGTAGCATTCAAGTTGTTCTGGGCTGTCTGTAGCTTACTAAATCCCCTGCTGCCCAGTACACAGACAGATACATGGCTCCTGCCCCGGAGCAGAACAGAGAGGTATCGTCAGACAGGGCTGTCAGGGGAAATCACCTCATCATAACCAGGGAGAGGACAGCACCTGAAGCAGCACACAGTAGTGTCACCTCAGATAGCACCTCTACAAACGGCTTCTCAGGACACTCCTCCCTGGCCCAAAATAACCCTCAGGGATGATGTTATTAACAGTCTGTGATAGGACTGTGATGTCTTTGGCAAGGTGACATATCTCTTGTTAAGCTCATTGTTTTATGTCTTCCATTCTCTCTCTCCCCTCTCTCTTACCCCTCTCTCTCGCTCTCCCCCCTCTCTGTTACTCCCCTCTCTCTCTTTCTCTCCCATTGTTGCAGTTGCGACTCCGAGAACCGTTACCTTGGCAACCCCCTCAGAGGAACGTGTTACTGTAAGTATCCCGCTGCTGCAGCCCCACCTGAGTCTCTATTTTATTTTCGTCCTCCAGATCTTGCCGTGGTCCTATTATTATTATTTTTTACACACACACACACACACGCGCGCGCGCGCCTGGTCAGTTGCAGCATCTCACACAACTGCACATCTCTGTGACCTTTGCCCTGCACTGAGGGTGGGCTAAGCAGATGGAAGCATTTACTCTGTGGCAGGCGTATGGCAGTAATCAACTGCAGCTTTGTCTGGCTCTAAACTTGATTTTACAGATTTGTAGCTGGAGATGGTAGCAGGGTTTAGAGGGACTTCTGTCTCCAGATGTCAATGTCAGACCACTGGCCTCATATTGATTTTAATCATTTGCAGCAAATTTGTGGTTTTTCAAGTTAAAGTACATGGGGGGGAATGTTTTACTGAAAACAGATTCTCGCTGACATCAGCCGGAAGAAGTTACACTAACCACGGTTGTAAGGCTAGCTGTTTAGGAACAAAGTTCAAGTACTGTCACTTCCAATAGTAATCCAGTTGAGTTTAGTGATGAATTAGTGTAGTTCTATGAGAGATAGTAATCCAGTTTAGTGTAGTCATGAGTTAGTGTAGTTATATATGAGAGATAGTAATCCAGTTTAGTGTAGTCATGGTTAGTGTAGTTATATATGAGAGATAGTAATCCAGTTTAGTGTAGTCATGAGTTAGTGTAGTTATATATGAGAGATATGTAAATCCACAGTTTTAGTGTAGTCATGAGTTAGTGTAGTTCTATGAGAGATAGTAATCCAGTTTAGTGTAGTCATGAGTTAGTGTAGTTCTATGAGAGAGGTTGTCAATTGCAACTTTGATGTTAGTGGTCAGAGTTGCTTAGGTCAGGAACTCAATGGTTCATCAAGTATGCCTTTGATCAGAACAAATGCAAACTATTTTTGTCGAAACTATACTTTCACTTACCTAGTTTAAAACTACCACCACAAATTGCATGTATTTGAAACATTCATTTCAATAGTTGATATTCAGTATTGTTTTATCTTTATATTGTCAGATTCTAACCAGCTCTAGAAAGGTTAAATACATGTGCCTGCATCAATCACGGTAACTCCCTCTGTCTCCTGTTATTCATGAGAGATTGTGTCTGTTCAGCTGACTGGCATGAGGCATCATGTCTAAGTGAGGAGGGCACTAGATGGCACCCTCGCTGTGCAGTGTACCCACACTTACCAGGAGGACGTGGGTCCGGAAATCACTTCCATCACTATGGTCACTTCGGAGCTGTCTATCTGTGTAACTCTGTTTGGCTACAGACGGTGTCTCCTGAGGGACATGCCATATCCTGATCATTCCACTGCGTTGGTTGAGAGGGTTCAAAGTCATTATTAACTTGTCCATTTGCTCCCTAACACAGCCAAGGGTGCACACAAATACTCTAAATGTTACATTAGAAAGACATTTGTTTCCTGTGTCCCTTCATCAAACCTTGTTATATCAAACAGAACAGTGGCTGTAAATCATCTATTAGCATGCCATTCAGATTAGAAAACGACCGATAATCAGCCAAGCTGGTATAGTGGCCTTTTCTAGTCTATCAGCTACCGGCCCTTCTCTATCGGCTTTGCCGATTAGTCCCGCTACATAGCAAGGCTGCTACTATGCCGCTCACCGYTTGAGCCACAAGCACTGYACAATGCCGAAGAATGTCTAGCTGGGAAAATCAGCAGCAACAAGCTCGCTCATTCTCCAACAGAATGGTGCAGTATTGAGAAATGGATGAATGGACAAGTGACAAATCAACCTCCTGTCGCAAATATTAGTTTAATAATAAGGCTTGTGTTGACGTGCCCGGACACGCATGCAATAAGCAAGCTAGCTAAGCAGATACCTATGTGACCTGTTAGCAAAGATTACGATAACAAACCCTTTCTAGATTAACATGGGGCTAAGATGTCAGATAGGAGCTAAAAGCCAACTTAACTAGCTAACGTTAGCTGGTTATAATTTTTAACATGCATCATTTTTAACAATTAGCCATCTGACTTGCGGAGTAACGTTAGCTATTTACTGGTGTGCTGATCTGACCAACCGCAATCGTATCCATAAATTAACAGTTGATAGTCAGATTAGATGATTGTCGTAATAGGGTAAGAATTGTTTCAAAATGCCTATGTAAGGATTGGCAATATACTTAAGAATCTTCCTGCATGTTTATAGACTAAGAAAACCTTAGATCAGCACACGTGTGTGTGTGTGTGTGTCCGTTCTCACTTCTCAAACTATTTTTTGAGTCATTCAGACAGAACGTGCATTGTTGTTTCATCTTTTTCTATGCACATTTATGGCTTGGAAGCAAATGTGACTCATTTCATAAAACTAGGCGTATGTCATTTTGAACGTTAACTTTTTATCATTTTTTTATCAAAATGCGTTTTTGGGCAGAAATGCCTTCTGGAATATGTGAACTTCCATGTGCCTTAATGACAAACGTGTATGCCATCTGTAAATACAAATACAATTGTTAAATTACGAGCCTAATTGGTTTAGTCACAGAAAAAAAACAGGAGCCTTTCCACTAGCCATAATCCTTTGCAATGCAGCTTTTTTGAAAGATATCACGTAGTCAAACTGCAAAGGTGTTGCACTTTCTGGAGGACCAAGTTTTGAAATCAAATTGTATTTGTCACATGCAGGGGTGTTGACAGAATTTTGGGGGCCCATGGAGAGAAAAAGCTACCGGGCCCCTAACATAGAAATCAGAATGTTTCAGATTAAAATAACGTACTGAACACTATGTGTTATTAAATGTACTAACTATAAGCTTTTGCTGCTCTATACTACAATTGTGCAGATTCTAGTTTCCACCTTCATCCTTTGMCTATATTAACAGTATTGCAAAGATTTTTGGTTCCTTATGTTAACAAAAGCTGTCTGTCATGAGATGTTTACGATGCTTTATTGTAAATAACTACACAATTGGTCATTTATCTTTTTAAATATGGTATTGTAGTCCATTTTAATGAAGAAATTACCAATGATCCATGTTTCAGATTAAATAATTTATTACCAATTCTTATAAACAAGGCTAACCCTCTTCTGCCCTATCATAACTCCTAAAGATATCCTAAATAACATACCCACAATATTAATAAATCCTGAACTATGTGGACTGCAGGCATACATGTGGTACCTACAGAGAACAAGCATCTGTGAAACTGCAACTCTAGCGCCAAGACATTATGTGGGCATTCCTGAGTAAGTTCAACAGGAGATAAACCATAACAGAAAATACTCTGAAACAGTRTTTTGCTCATCCCCGGGCAGGCTTGGGTAGAACAGGTTAAGGCATTTGTCCTTGTGTTTGTTCCCTGTAAACTAAAGTCAGAGGTTACACTGCACCTAGAGCCCAGTGTCGAGCTTTTTGTGCTCAAACTCATTTATGTCTTTAAAGTTACATTTTTTAGCTAACTGGTTTTCAATTGAAAGGATGGCAAGGCTCTTCAACCGGTCTTGGCACATTGTAGATCTTAGATAGGTGAAGGCACGTTCACCTCCAGYAACTGTTACAGGCATTGTGCAGAAGATTCTCAGTGCAATGCACACCTCTCCAAAAATGCTCTGTAGCTGCATCTTGTGGATGGCATTTAGGAGCTCTACAGGAGGATGACCATCTGAAAAAGTGCCACCATATATCGTCTTTAGATGTCGCACTTAATTTTCAAATCCATCTGTGAGATCTTTGGAGTACTTGTTTCTCAATTTGTGGCAAGATACACGTATTAGGTTTTCAGTTATTTTCTAGGAGCTTTTTGGTCCTAGACTTGGCGCTCCGGTATCGCTTGCCGTGCAGTAGCAGAGAGAACCGTCTATGACTTGGGTGACTGGAGTCTTTGACAATTTTTTATGCCTTCCTCTGACAACGYCTAGTATATAGGTCCTGGATGTCAGGAAGCTTGGCCCCAGTGATGTACTGGGCTGTGTGCACTACCCTCTGTCGCAGCTTACAGTCAGATGCCAAGCAGTTGCCCTACCAGTTGGTGATGCAACCAGTCAGGATGCTCTCGATGGTGCAGCTGTAGAACTTTTTGAGGATCTAGGGACCCATGCCAAATCTTTTCAGTCTCCTGAGGGGGAAAATATGTTGTCGTGCCCTATTCACAACTTGGTGTGTTTGGACCATGATAGTTCGTTGGTGATGTGGACACCAAGGAACTTGAAACTCTCGACTCAATCACTACAGCCCCGTCTATGTTAATGGGGGCCTGTTCGGCCCTCCTTTTCCTATAGTCCACGAGCAGCTCCTTTGTCTTGCTCACATTGAGGGAGAGGTTGTTGTTCTGGCACCACACTTTGTTGTCCTGGCGCCAGGTCTCTGACCTCCCTATAGGCTGTCTCATCATTGTTGGTGATCAGGCCTACCACTGTTGTGTCGTCAGCAAACTTAATGATGGTGTTGGAGTCGTGCTTGGCCATGCAGTCATGGGTGAACAGGGAGTACAGGAGGGGACTAACACGCACCCCTGAGGGGTCCCAGTGTTGAGGAACAGTGTGGCAGATGTGTTGTTGCCTACCCTTACCACCTGGGGCGGCGTGTCTGGAAGTCCAGGATATAGTTGCAGAGGGAGGTGTTTAGTTCCAGGGTCTTTAGCTTAGTGATGAGCTTTGTGGGTACTATGGTGTTGAAGACTGAGCTGTAGTCAATGAACAGCATTCTCGCATAGGTGYTCCTTTTGTCCAGGTGGGAAAGGGCAGTGTGGAGTGAAATTGAGATTGCATCATCTGTGGCTCTGTTTGGTCGGTATGTGAATTGGTGTGGGTCTATGGTTTCTGGCATGATGGTGTTGATGTGAGCCATGACCAACCTTTCAAAGCACTTCATGGCTACCGACGTGAGTGCTATGGKGCGGTAATCATTTAGGCAGGTTACCTTCGCTATCTTGGGCACAGGGACTAAGGTGGTCTGTTTGAAACATGTAGGAGTTACAGACTCGGTCAGGGAGAGGTTGAAAATGTCAGTGAAGACACTTGCCACTTGGTCCGCGCATGCTTTGAGTACAAGTCCAGGTAATCCGTCTGGCCCCGCGACTTTGTGAATTTTACCTGTTTAAAGGTCTTGCTCACATCGGCTACAGAGAGCGTGATCACACAGTCGTCCGGAACAGCTAGTGCTCTCATGCATGCTTCAGTGTTGCTTGCCTCGAAGCGAGCATAAAAGGCATTTAGCTCGTCTGGTAGGCTCACGTCACTGGGCAGCTTGCAACTGGGTTTCCCCTTGTAGTCCGTAATAGTTTTCAAGCTGTGCCACATCTGACGAGCGTCGGAGCCGGTGTAGTAGGATTCAATCTTAGTCCTGTATTGACGCTCTGCCTGTTTGATGGTTTGTCGGAGGGCATAGCGGGATTTCTTATTAGCGTCCGGATTTGTATCCTGATCCTTGAAAGCGGCAACTCTAGCCTTTAGCTCTGTGCCGATGTTGCCTGTAATCCATGGCTTCTGGTTGGGATATGTACGTACGGTCACTGTGGGGGGGACGTCGTCGATTCACTTATTGATGAGGTCGGTGACGGAGGTGGTATACTCCTCAATGCCATTGGATGAGTCCCGGAACATATTCCAGTCTGTGCCAGCAAAACAGTCCCGTAGCGTTGCATCTGCGTCATCCGAGTCACTGGTACTTCCTGCTTAAGTTTTTGCTTGTAAGCAGGAATTAGGAAGATAGAATTATGGTCAGATTTGGCAAATAGAGGGCGAGTGAGAGCTTTGTATGCGTCTCTGTGTGTGGAGTAAAGGTGGTGTAAAGTTTTTTTWGTTTTTTTCCCCTCTGGCTGTACATGTGACATGCTGGTAGAAATGAGGTCAAACGSATTTAAGTTTGCCTGCATTAAAGTCTCTGGCCACTAGGAGCGCCGCTTTTGCATGGGCATTTTTTGTTTGCTTATGGTCTTATTCTACTGGTTGAGTGCGGTCTTAGTGCCAGCATCGGTTTGTGGTGGTAAGTAGACGGCTACGAATAATATAGATGAGAACTCTCTTGGTAGATAGTATGGTCTATAGCTTATCATGATTATTAGGTATTCTACCTCAGGCGAGCAATACCTCGAGACTTCTTTAATATTAGACATCGTGCACCAGCAGTTATTGACAAATAGACACACATCCCCGCCCCTCATCTTACCACACTTAGCTGCTCTGTCCTGCCGATGCACGGAGAAGCCAGCCAGCTCTATTATTCGTGTCGTCGTTTAGCCACGTCTCGTGAAACATAAGATATTATAGTTTTTAATGTCCCGTTGGTAGGATAGTCTTAATCATAGATCATCCAGTTTTCCAATGATTGCACTTTGGCCAATAATACAGAGGGTAGTGGTGGTTTACCTACTCGTCTGCGAATTCTTGCAAGGTACCCCGCCCTCCTCACCCTTTTTCTCTGTCTTTTCTTCATGCGGATGACGGGTATTTGGGCTTTGTATTGACAAAGCAGTATATCCTGGAATGCACGGTGGAATTAGAGTATGATAGCTAAGGTGATGGAGAAAATGTTGGCRTTTAATTGCAAATATGCAGACGGAGTCGAAAAGAGAACACACAGAAGGCTGTTGTATAAAACACCTGTCTCCGGATTACATCTTCAAACTAAGGCAGCCATGGCATCTGTTACAGAGTGGGAGAAGCGTCCATCCATGTATGTGGATAAGATCGTCTAGCTAGCTACATTTTCACATATTACACATTTCTAATTTTGTCAGAAAGTCGTTTTCATTTCAAGTTAAAGCGTACTGTTAGCTAGCTAGCTAACGTTAGCTGGCTGGCTCGCTAACTCACATTACGTGTATGATCTGTGTAGTAATATTATTCTTATCTTAGAGCTATTTTCATTGCTAGTTATAGCCTAATGTTGGCTAGGTAACTAACATTGAACCTGGTTGGTTAGCTACCTGCAAATTCATGCATGGTAGTAACGTTATGAGTTGYGATTATGGTTCATTGTTTAGCTAGCTACATGTCTAAACAAAAGACTCCACTATGCAAGTAACCATTTCAATAGAATGTTCATGCTATCATACTGTCGATAGAGGTAGCTGGTAAATKAGCTTTTGCTATCTACTCCGATTTCAGAGCACTCGTCTGAGTGTGCCATAGTGAAGAAGAACTGATGAATTTACGAATGGTCAACACCCGTTGAATATGGCTGGTGTCAGTAAATGTTGGCAAAAAAGCGTAATTAAATTGTTGCCAGCAGCGCAGCTGCAGTCACCAATGCTCTGGATAACATAAAGACAGCACAACCAGCTCTGCTAGGGCGAGTAAAATAGTCAGTGAGCTGTTTTTCCTCCATTTGTGTCTGGAAGTAGCTAGCCAACGTTAGCCAGTTAGCTTGGGTGCTTGACTGCTGTTGTTAGGTCAGAACGTTCCGAGAGGGAAGTGCTCTGAATTTATTAACAGACAATCTGACAACTCTGAGTTTACAAATGCCCAAAGTGCACTCTGAGCACACTCTGGCACTCCAGATTGAATTCACGAACACACCCGTAGTATTACATTTACATTTAAGTCATTTAGCAGACGCTCTTATCCAGAGCGACTTACAAATTGGTGCATTCACCTTATGATATCCAGTGGAACAACCACTTTACAATAGTGCATCTAACTCTTTTAGTATAAACCAGCCTTTAGTCTTGAAATCTTTGGTTGTTTAGTACATGGCCTCACATGTGAATCCTTAAAGAGCTGGATGGGGCTAAAGCGTAAGAGAGTGTGAATGATGCTGTATGGGTGTAGACAAAGAAGAGCTCTCCAGTAGGTGTACCAAAACATTCAAGGGACATTTTCTCAAAAGTGAGGTTACAACTTTCAAAACAGAATTACTTTCCCATTGTTCCTCAACTGTAGTGTATGATATACCATTTTCTAGCTCTGAGTCTCTACTTGTATCCAATGTAATWAAAAAAWWWWAAAAAACACAATTTCACAAATATCATCGCCATTGAGCTAGTTCTCATAGTAGCAGTAAACAGCACCAAGTGATATGAGAGATGTGAAAGGGAATGGAGTTACAGCCTCTCTATCCAATCGTAGCAGTAGGATCACGTTAAAACACGCCCATTTCTCGACAGATAGCTGAACTATCCAAATGATTTGTTTTGAATTTCTTCCTGGCAGCTGAGTTTGTTTTTCTTCCTGATCACAGAAACCACAATCTCAAACCAACAGCAGTGCCTATATGATATCCTTCCATACTGGTGTGACATGCTGGAGTAATGCTTCTATGCAAATGTTGTTGATCAGTAGGCTAATATATGCATTCACCTGTATTGTGAGTAGGCCTATGCCATCTTAATTTACCCAGTTTATCAAGAGATTAACCATTCAAATAAAAGTATTACCGTAGATTTGTAAAAACAGTCCAATTCATTTTGAGTGAAAAAAAATGATGCATTAATGTGTACATGGCTGTCTCTGGGAAATGTTGTCTGAAAGATTCTCAAATTCAATGATATTGAATTATCAGCCTAAAATATCGGACACCGGCATACCTTGACCCCCAAAAATTGGCCCTAAAAAATCCATGTCGATCGTTCTTTAATTCAGATTTCACAGTGGACATGGAGGATGAATAACAGCTGTATTTGAGGTCTGTGAGAAGGTGTGACTGATTTTAATCCTAACAGGCAGAGTCATCAGCAAAGCCCACCTGTTGACCAACCTTCCCAAGTTCTCCCATGTCACCCCGCTCCTCTGCACACTCTACTGGCTTCTAGTCGAAGCTCGCATCCACTACAAGACCATGGTACTTGCCCACGAAGCAGCAGGAGGAACTGCCCATTCCTACCTTCAGACTATGCTCAAACCCTACACCCCAACCTGAGCACTCCGTTCTGCCACCTCTGGTCTCTTGGCCCTCCCACCCTCCCGAAAATGTCTGAAACCCTATCTCTTCAAAGAGTAACTTAAATAATCCTCAAATGCCTTTCGTGAACGAACACTCGTGCTTGACCTTTTTTTCCCTCGCACTAGTTGTGCAATTTTACATCTACATCTAATTACATCTTCGGTGCAGTTTTTCTCAAGGTCAGAAATGCACAACTTGTTGTCTTATGTAAATAAAATTGGAGCTGCTGGTCAGGTCTGTTTCACTGTCTATGCTATAGGATAGAGAGCTATCACCTCAGCTGTTCACCCCATGGTAGTGGGCAAATGGACATCGTCAAATCAAAACCCAACCTTAATTTACCTGTTATGATGCACAGATTTTCCAATTTCCATTTTAGACAAGACTGACTATGACAAAAATGATCCTATTGACACTTTGTAGTCAATTGTGACACTAGAATAACTGTTTCTGACTTGAATCGATGCCACAAAGGTAATTTTCCAAGTGATTTGTTGCTTTTTAAAGGCAGTTACTCTTTAAAGGGTTATGTAGGATCAAAAGTTTAGCCCCACTTAAATGCTACTTAGATGGATACCCAATGGCATAACCATGGCTTTGATGTATGCCCAATATGTCATAGTCAATCAAGATTCAAAGCTTTTATCATGTTGTTTTGCTAAATCATGAGTCCAGCCCTGCCTTTCCTAGAAGCACTGCCAGTGCGGATTTGTTGGACATGTAGGATATGCAGACGTGTGGGATGTGTAAGCTGGGATGTGAATGGGTAGGTTATAGAGACTAATTGTGCCAATTATGCCTAGTGAATCAGGGCGACTGAAGTGTAGCGCACACACCGCCCTCTCTTTGAGTGGATTGATGTTTACTTTGCAGGCTCATTACATGCTAATTATTTAACCATCCGCTAATGTCAGTTGTGACAAGGCAGAACTGTGGAGCTATCAAGCACAATGACACTAATAATGATAGTGACAGTAATGATGATGAAGCATTACATTTTATTAATGGAGATATTGCTACTGTACGCCTACTACTACTTCTACTAATACTTCTACAATTACTGTATGGCTTTACTATGTACTTATTCTACTACTACTACTACTACTACTACTTAGGAAGTATTAGCATTAGTCTAATTACTATCACTGGAGGCTGGTCTAGTTCATTGTGCTGTTGGAGGACCAGTACTGTGGTTCAGCTCAGATGACTTCCTACCAGAATGTAATCATGGCTGATTCTAATGAGGAAGCTGGTCGTCAGTATCTGACCAGGCTGGTGTGGTAATGAGTTGCCCTCACAGTGGAGCAGTGTCAGCTAGCAGGCCCTAATGAAGGAGCCACCAAGTGTGTCCCACCAGCCACATCACCTGCCATTACCAGCCTTTACCCTCAAGCCTCTTATCATGAGAGGATCAGACACCCTGTACTGACACATAAACACTATCTAACTGGCACTCTGCACTGACGCCTAAACACTATCTGACTGGCACTCTGCACTGGCGCGTAAACCCTATCTGACAGGCACTCTGCCCAGACGCCAAACCAATGTCAGATAGAGATATTCTCCCCAGACCCAAGCACGGAACCTTCTCTGTGTTGATCGTCTCTACTTGCCAAATTAGACTGTGGTCTGTAGACTATGGTCTGTCCGACTGAGGGAACTATCGCCACGTGAACTCATCCTAGTCATTCTGAGCATACAATTGACTTCTACAATAAATGTCTGAACATTATCAGACAAGCTGAGTGCTACCATCAGACAAGCTGAGTGCTACCATCAGACAAGCTGAGTGCTACCATCAGACAAGCTGAGTGCTACCATCAGACAAGCTGAGTGCTACCATCAGACAAGCTGAGTGCTACCATCAGACAGACAAGCTGAGTGCTACCATCAGAAGCCCATATTCATAGCTATGCCTCCATTATTACAAGTGTCACTTTACCTGGAGGCCCAGAATAATCAAGGACACCACTTCTTCTGAGCCAGTGTTCTGAAAGTAAAGTCTCAATGGTGTCCTTTTTGAAAATTCATTTTTCAGTGATTTTATATAATAATAATAATAATAATAATAATATATGCCAATTAGAAGGTGCTTTTATCCAAAGCGACGAACAGTCATGCATGCTTACATTTTGTATGGGTGTATCCGKGAATCAAACCCACTATCCTGGCACTGTAAACTCTAAGCTCTACTAACAGAGCCATACAGTACCATCTTGACCTTTAAGAAAAGTATTTTAACTTAAATATATTGCTTTACCCCTGTACTATCAGGCTGTACATTCTGTTCTTAGTCTTTGAAGAGTGTTTCAAATGCAAGGTAATGAATAGTAACAGGCACTGGATGAAATCTCCAAGTGGATCCTGTATAGCAGATGTTGAATGAGGCTTCATTCAACTCATTGGACTGATCAGTTCATATCATTGATTGCCCAGAGAGTGCACATACCTGGCTTCCTAGGTCTGATCAAAAGGCATGAAGCAGGCTTCTGAATATGAAATGACTTTACAGGTGAGATTTTGCTCTTTTTCATTTTTTTGTTTCAGATGCTGAATAATTACACATTATGCTAATGCCATGACTCATTTATGAAAACTTTTAAAACAGATGGATTTCCTTTTAGTCTTGTGCGGCTCATTTGATGCTTACCTTTCTTTATTTAATTATCTTTGTAAGGTAAAATTTGTCCCCAACGAACATGTTCACATGCATGTAATGTATGCATGTCATTTAGATTATCCAAGGTAAATAGTTTAATTATTTTGCTGATGTCAGTTTTAATTTGCACACTGAGCTTTTGCACCACAGTGGATAATATTATATCAGGCGTGAAATCTAACATATTGAAACGTGTAGAAAATKATTGTGCAATTTGACAAGATTTCCACTTTTCATAATGTCATTAATTGTCTTCTCTGCGAAGTCACACTCTTCTTCTGGATAACACACACTCTCTCATTACCACAGAAACAGCCAGGGTTCTGAGTGGGCACTGCATTGCTCTAAATAACATTAATACGCACAATGCTGGCTCCAAACACCCCAGAAATTCTCTGCTTTTAATTTCCCTGGACTTCTGTGTCCCCTTTACAGAGCATGTGGAACTTTCTGAAGTTTACTGACGACCCTTATGGGATAAACAACACACAGCAATGTGTGTGCCCGGAGCGGGAGGGAGAGAGAGACACACATCGGCTTTGATCTGATATCTGCTAATTCCGTGACGGCTAAACAAAACCAACTATTTGTCAAACATAATTTCCTTTCGTCTTGCTAAGGCTTGAAATATGTGTTCTGAAAGGATGTCAAATTAAGTATTCTCTGAACTCTGCAGGAGTGTTTTTTTGTCAAGTTAGAACGATGACAAACAATTGTTTGTTCTCCTGGTGCGTAAACACATTCATGGCTGATTTAACATCAGTTCATAGAAGCCGTGAAATGGGGGAGTGAATGGCACAGTGTGAGCTTCTGAGGCAGAGACGTGTAGCGTATTCAGCTGTCATTGACAAGTTATGAAGATGGCATTCCCTATTAGGGAGTGGGATTTGGTTGTGATGGCCAGTGTGTGTATAGCACAGGAGGCTGGTGAGGGGAGGATGGCTCATAATAATGACTGGAATGAAGTGAATGTAATGGTATCAAACACACAAGGAAACCATTCCATTCCAGCCATTACTATGAGCCCATCCTCCCCAATTACGGTGCCACCAGCCACCTGTGGTATATAGGCCTTGCTTTTACCCAGTCCACAAGGACAGTATCCCTGCTGTTTTCTAATGCTCCCTGACACTGAATTGATCAGTTCATAGCGTTGACTGCCCATAGAGTGCACATACCTGGCTTCCTAGGTCTGATCAAAAGGCATGAAGGAAACCTGCAGGCTCAGCAACCCTTTGAGGACCTGAGTTCAGTTGTGCACCCCCTGGTTGAACCTGAAATCCTCTAAAGAGTTAATAACCGTGATCTGAAGGGTTAACAGTGAAACGTCCTGCTGAGCATATTGACATTCCACTAGAGACCGTCTCTCACATGGCTCCTCCTAGACACTACCCTCCGAATCAAGGGCTTTCTTCTGAATGGAATCAGACAAGGTGACCTTTCTAGATTCCTGCTGAGGTACAGATGTTAAATGTTCCAAATCCCCGCATTACACCCCACTGTGGCTCGTACTATGAAGCCCTGTCATTGAATAGGACAAACGTTTATAAAAATAGAACTGGCATTGAATCCCATTGAATATTTTCTATACTGAACATAAATGTAAACGCAAAATGTGTTGGTCCCATGTTTCATGAGCTGAATAAAATATCCCCAAAATGTTCTATATGCACAGAAAGGTTATTTCTCTCAAATGTTGTGCACACATTTGTTTACATCCCTGTTAGTGAGCATTTATCCTTTTCCAAGATAGTCCATCCATCTGACAGGTGTGGCATATCAAAAAGCTGATTAAACAGCATGATCATTACACAGGTGCACCTTGTACTGGGGACAATAAAAGGCCACTCTAAATTGTGCAGTTTTGTCACACAACACAATGCCACAGATGTCTCAAGTTTTGAGCGAGTGTGCAATTGGCATGCTGACTGGAGGAAGGTCCACCAGAGCTGTTCCTGGAGAATTTAATGTTAATTTCTCTACCATAAGCCGCCTCTAACGTCGTTTTAGAGAATCTGGCAGTACGTCCAACCGGCCTCACAACCGCASACCACGTGTAACCACGCCAGCCTAGGACCTCCACATCCGGCTTCTTCACCTGCAGGATTGTCTGACCAGCCACCCGGACAGCTGATGAAACTGAGGAGTATTTCTGTCTGTAATAAAGCCCTTTTGTGGAGAAAAACGTATTCTGATTGGCTGGGCCTAGCTCCCCAGTGGGTGGGCCTATGCCCTCCCAGGCCCACCCTTGGCTGTGYCCCTGCCCAGTCGTGTAATCCATAGATTAGGGCCTAATGAATTTATTCCAATTGACTGCCTTACATGAACTAAAACTTAGTAAAATCATTGAAATTGTTGCATGTTGCGTTTTATATTTTTGTTCAGTATGTTAGTGGTACACTCATGTCATATAGATCTTCCTCTACTCTTGTTTGTGCTGATTGAAACACTGCATTATTGATATGAAAATGAAGGTAGTCACATGCACTTGTGGTCTGTTTCTTGGGTAACTCTCCCGGCTGGGGTTCTTCAGACTGTGTCCCTGCACTTTAAGAAGACGGTCCCTGATCTGCTGTTTGTCTCTCTGTCCCTGCAGATAACCTGCTGATTGACTACCAGTTCACCTTCAGCCTTCTCCAGGAGGATGACCACCACTACACCGCCATCAACTTCATGGCCACTCCTGAACAGGTCAGCCAGTCACCACACAGAGGTCTCAGACACCATGGGCCCGAGGGATGGGTCTCATGTAGCCTTTCTGTTATGTATTTTATGCATCTATTTTGCTGTAAAACAGAGAACCCACATTAGCATAATTCCAAGTCATTCCAAACCAACACTATGATGTGTTGAATACGTGTGTTTGACCTCCTTTTGTGTTCATATTTTACAGAGCAACAAGAACTTGGACATGTCGATCAATGCATCCAACAACTTCAACCTCAACATCACCTGGTCTATTGGATCAACAGGTAACTTGTCTTGTTAGATCGCCATTTGCCATAGAGTGGATCAATATGTGCCATAGTGACTGTTTATTTGACAACATGTTGAGGGCTTGCCCTCTCATTTGATTCTATTGTCCACCTTTGCTACACTCACTACGGTCTACGACAGATATCCCCCACTCAGCGTCAGACAGCGTACATCCCCTGCGCTACAGAATCCAATGTAGGAAGTTATACTGTATTATTCACCTAGGATGGGAAAGAAACTCATATAATCTCTGTTTGTCATCTTTTCCAGAGGGATTGGTACTTTTTTTGTTCTGGTCCGTGTCCCTCATTAGACAAGAATGTCTGTAGGGGAATGCTCCTCTTGACAAATGTAGGGGAGATAGTTTTTAATTATGGCATTGGTATTTTTTTGTGTTTTTGTGTGATTTCAATTAAGATACAACTTTGCCCAGACTGTACCGGGCCCAGATTTTTGTTTTTTACTTGATTTGAGAGGAAACTTCAGGGCTTGAATATATGTGCAGAGCAATTACAGTGAGTGTGTTATGTCACTGATAAATTGGTTGGGGTCATCTTTTATTAAAGCTGTCMCAAAGTCTGRCCTGTTAATGCAGTATTCTAGATAACGTCTTCATTTTGGACCACTTATGGACCACATATAAATGCATGTCTGTTTTTTTTAAGAAAGTAGATTTCCACTCTCCTTATATTTTCAAGCTTTTTTTGGACAGCTCAAAAATTTCAAGGGGATACATAGTTGAAGATGGGAGAAAGTTGGGTCCACTCAGGGATTGTGTTGTGGGGAAGAGTGTTACAAATTGTACATGCATCTACAGTATAATGTATGCTCTGAAACTGTCATTGTACTGGGCTCACTCTAGACTCACTATATTTGTGAATGCCAGTGGTGGATAAAGTACTCAATATATGCCAATTAGAAGTACTCTGTCATACTTAAGTAAAAGTAAAGATAACTTAATAGAAAATGACTCAAGTAACAGTGAAAGTCACCCAGTAAAATACTACTTCAGTAAAAGTCTAAAAGTATTTGGTTTTAAATGTACTTAAGTATCAAAAGTAAATGGAACTTCTAAAATGTACTAAAGTATCAAAAGTAAAAGTATAAACCATTTCAAATTCCGTATATTAAGCAAACCAGACGGAACAATTTTWTTTWTTTWTTTTTATTGACGGATAGCCAGGGGCACACTCCAACACTCAGACATAATTTACAAACGAAGCATTTGTGTTTAGTGAGTCCGCCAGATCAGAGGCAGTAGGGATGACCAGGGATGTTCTCTTGATAAGTGTGTGATTTCGACCATTTCCTGTCAAAATGTAACGAGTACTTTTGGGTGTCAGGCAAAATGTATGGAGTAAAAAGTACATTATTTTCTTTAGGAATGTAGTGAAGTAAAAGTAAAAGTTGACAAAAATATAAAAAGTAAGGTACAGATACCCCAAAAAACGACTTAAGTAGGGCTTTAAAGTATTTTTACTTAAGTACTTTACACCACTGGTGAATGCCACTTTTCTCTGTACTTTTTTTTGACACTCGCTGGCTAATCTGTTTTCTATAACGCCACTAGCCTGCCTAATCTGTATTCTCAAACGTCACTAGCCTGGCTAATCTGTCTTCTCTTTCGACTGTCATCATGAAACTCAGTTTTTGTTCGACTGGCACAACTGTCACAGCAGTACCTATCCCCAATCACACATACCAATACCTATATGTGTGATTTGACTATCACCAACTGTACTATCGTCTCAGTATCCTTCCTTTGACGTCTTACACTATGACCCACCTCTCACCCCCAGCTGGCACCATCTCTGGCGAAGAGGTACCCATTGTGTCCAAGACCAATATCCAGGAACACAGAGACAGCTTCTCCTGTGAGAAGTTCAACTTCCGGGTCAACTCCAACATCACCTTCTATGTCTATGTCAGCAACTTCTCCTGGCCAATCAAGATCCAGGTAAGGTTCTGTCAGTAGTGATCTAACCAACCACAACTACGTTGCATCCCCACCCAGTGAGATACTTTAAATGAGGTATGAAAAAAATAACATTTATTTAACAACTTGAATGGGTTGTCAGAGGGTTACTGTTTCCAATGGGGTAATAGCCCTATGTCTTGAATGGGAATTATTGGTTCCATCGATATATTAAGTGATTGTAGTTAATCAGATTGAATAGAACTGTAATAATGTGAACAACTGAAGGCCTTGCTGATTGCAGACACAGCGGGACCCTCATTACCCCTCTGTTCTTATAGCAATGGTTAAGCAACACAGGGAACACACTACCATTATAATGACTTTGTATTATTCATTGTTGTTTTTCTAAATGAGCAGAAAATGAATTTTGATCTTTTGGTAGAATGTTCCACTTTCTAGGAAGACAATTACAGGACCTTWGTATTCACACCCGTTGACTTCTTCCACACTTTGTTGTTACAACCTGAATATTTATTACATKKAGATTTTGTGTCACTGGCCTACACACAATACCCCATAATGACAGTGGAATTATGTTTTTAGACATTTTTACAAATTAATAAAAAATGAAAAGCTTAAATGTCTTGAGTCAATAAGTATTCAACCCCTTTGTTATGGCAAGCATAAATAAATGCAGGAGTAACATTTGCTTAACAAGTCACATAATTTGCATGGACTTTTAACATGATTTATGAATGACTACCTCATCTTTGTACCCCACACATACAATTATCTGTAATGTCCCTCAGTCAAGCAATGAATTTCAAACACAGATTCAACCACAAAAACTAGGGAGGTTTTCCATTGCCTTGCAAAGAAGGGCACCTAATGATAGATGGGTAAAATAAACAGACATTGAATATCCCTTTGAGCATGGTGAAGTTATTAATTACACTTTGGATGGTGTGTTAATACACACAGTCACTACAAATGTACAGGTGTCCTTCCTAAATCAGTTAYMGGAGAGGAAGGAAACTGCTCAGGGATTTCACCATGAGGCCAATGGTGACTTTAAAACAGTTAGTTTAATGGCTGTGATAGGAGAAAACTGAGGATTGATCAACAACATTTGAGTTACTCCATAATACTAACCTAAATGACAGAGCGAACAGAAGGAAGCCTGTACAGAATAAAATATTCCAAAACATGCATCCTGTTTGCAACAAGGCACCAAATACGAAGGTTCACCTATTCCTCGACTGAATAACTGCATACAATTACAATGACTCAGTATAGAGGAATTATTTGATTAACACTATTAAATGGATTGTTGTGTACTTTTGGAAACGCCTATTGTATTTCTCATACAGTGCATTCAGAAAGTATTCAGACCCCTTGACCCTCTACAACTTGATTGGAGTCCACCTGTGGTAAATTCTATTGATTGGACATGATTTGGAAAGACACACACCTGTCTATATAAAGTCCTACAGTTGACAGTGTATGTCAGAGCAAAAACCAAACCATGAGGTTGAAGGAATTGTCCGTAGAGCTCCGAGACAGGATTGTGTCGAGGCACAGATCTGGGGAAGGGTACCAAAAGATTTCTGCAGCATTGAAGGTCCCCAAGAACACTCTGGCCTCCATTTTTAAATGGAAGACGTTTTGGAACCACCAAGTCTCTTCCTAGAGCAGCCGCCCGGCCAAACTGACCAATCGGGGGAGAAGGGCCTTGGTCGGGGAGGTGACGAACAACCCGATGGTCACTCTGACAGAACTCCAGAGTTCCTCATTGGAGATGGGAGAACCTTCCAGAAGGACAACCATCTCTGCAGCACTCCACCAATCAGGCCTTTTATGGTAGCGTGGCCAGACGGAAGCCACTCCTCAGTAAAAGGAACATGACAACCCACTTGGAGTTTGCCAAAAGGCACCCAAAGGACCATTAGACCATGAGAAACAATATTCACTGTACAGAGAGATCCTTGATGAAAACCTGCTCCAGAGTGCTTAGGACCTCAGATTGGGGCGACGGTTCACTTTCCAACAGGACAAGGACCTTAAGCAAGTATCGAAGACAACGCAGGAATGGCTTCGGGACAAGTCTCTGAATGTCCTGAAAGTGGGATTTCAGAAATTGCTTTGAGAAACTTCAGAGCCCGGATTTGAATCTCTGGAGAAACCTGAAAATTGCTGTGCAGCGATGCTCCCTATCCAACCTGACCGAGCTTGAGAGGATCTGCAGAGAAGAGTGGGGGAAACTCCCCAAATACAGATGTGTAAGCTTGTAGCGTCATATTCAAAAAGGTTCGAGGCTGTAMTTGCTGCCAAAGGTGTTTCAACAAAGTACTGAGTAAAGGGTCTGACTACCTATGTAAATGTGATATTTCAGTTTATTTTTTTAAACATTTTATTTTCTAAAAAACAGTTTTTGCTTTGTCATTATKGGGTATTGTGTGTAGGTTGATGGGAAAAAAATATATCCATTTTCCAATAAGACTGTAACATAGCAAAATGCAGAAAAAAATCAAAGGGTCTGAATACTTTTAGAATGCACTGTATGTACACAGTGAATAATTCCCCCCTCCAAAAATATATATTGCAGGGTTTTATACTTCCTGCAATGGATTTGATCGGTTCATAGGAATGTTCAGAAACAATATCTGTTTTAAACAATATGTCTCTACAGAATATATAAATATGTTAAATGTCTCTAGAACTCTCGGTGTGTGTCTTTTTAAGGCGTAAAACCTTGATAGAACGACATTGAGCATAAATTATAATGAAACGTGTTTGGCAAAAATATCATCTTTAATGATCCCTGAGTTTTGCAGTGTCACCATCAATTATTTAGGATTGCCTTAAAACTGAGACAGCCGTACAAAATATTCATGGTTCAATCTTATGAACCATAAAATTGAAGTAGACTTTGGCAGTGATATTTTAAGATGACTGTCACACGCAATGTTGTGATTAAACGGACTGAAATCTGATTGAATGAACTGACTGCAAACAGCGTGCCTAGTTAATTGACACTGAGATCCACTCTAATAGTCCTGAGCAAAAAGAAAGAAAGAAAGATGGTGGTACAGGATATGCTAGACATATGTTGCAATGAAATATCTCAGAGGAGTAGAGCTACACATCTGGGACAGTTGCACACTCCGAAGCTCATACAGTATTTGGGATTCCTTTCCTAGTCTCCACTGCTTTTCTGGGTAAGGACTGGCACAATTACCGTACAACCGCGTAACCGACGGTTATGGATGAATACAGTCATGAAAATAAATAACCGTCATAACCGTTTTGCTATTCGGCCAATTACAGTTATTCCATGACCATCACAGCATAGCATCAGCTGGCCTTAGATGCAGCAATCAAACAAATTAACATTATTAGAGGAGAACCTCCAATATCAAATACAGGCAAGTTGAAGGTGCTCTGGTAGGATTCCAATATGAATGCAGTTGATTGCAGAGTGTCCTGCGGCTTGTGTTTAGGTCATCCGTCCATCGATCGGGGCTCATATGTATTTCCCATTAATGATGTTTTATCAGAGCGCTATTTAGATGTGATGGTAACGTGAGATGTTAATTATCATGATGAGCCCTATCCCACAGAGGTATATAGAGCCGTCTCAGCCGCAACTCTGTCGTCAGTAACACGAGACCAGGCCCGGCCGTTCTATTGACCTCGGTGGCTTCCGATACAGACACGGTAATGATGAGGAATTGCCCAGAGGATTCCTAATGGCCAGTCTCAATCATGCTCTAAAGTTTGGTTTAGGATGTAATGTGTATACGATTTTTATCAAATCTAGTGATGGCTCACTATCAGCATCTGTYCTTTCAGCTAACTGAGTGACTCGTGTGTTGAGAAGAAACTCGTTGGATTTTAAATCCAAAATGAGATGCAGTTTTTCCAGGTTTCTGTAGCTATTGTTATGTAAAGACTCTTTCAGGCCAGTCATATTGTGAGCTTTATTCTGGGATGTGCAGGCCAGGTCAGGCTAGCTGTGTCCTCTTCAGAGTGTGTCAGATGGAGGCAGAGATGTGTTGCTCTGCGGCCTTGGCTTTCTGATGCTGACGAGAGAGAGATTACTATCACCACCAAGACTATGATCAGTATACATCATCCCTGTCCTCTCCTCCGCTCTCTCTTTCACATCCATTCTGAAAGGTTTTTACTTGTTCTCCCCCCAAAAAAATCTCATTCACGGATACACACAGAATAACACACTCTCTGAATTGAATTAACCCATTTGAATTTCTATTTGTTTCCTGGACAAAAATAAGGGATTGAATATCGTCTATAGTTTCAAAATCTGGTCTGTGAGATGTAGGGCTGTGGCAGTCATTACATTTTGTCAGCCRGTAACTGTCATGCAAATAACTGCCGGTGTCATGGTAATTGATTGTTAATTAACAGAAACCCGTTAAGCATCTCCGGCTTCCACATGTAGCCTACTTTTTAGTCTAATAAATCCATTTAATATAGCCTACACCATCATAATAGATCCGTAACTAGTCTATTTCAGAAAAACTGAAGAGTATATTTGATGATTAGAAAAAAATTGCATGAAAGGCCTGTGCTCATCTGTTTCTTGCGCAGGCGGCACACACTTCATCAGTCTCTCATTCACAATTTGACAAGCACTTGATAATATTCTCACCCATCAGACTATTGTCAATTTAATCTGGTCTTTACATACAGTGCCTTCAGAAAGTATTCACAATCCTTGACTTTTCCCCCCCAAAAATGGTCTTATAGCCTGAATTTAAAATGGATTAAGTTGGGATTTTGTTTCACTGGCCTACACACAATACCCCATAATGTCAAAGTGGAATTATGTTYTTTTGAAATGTTTGAAAATTAATAAAAAATGTGTTAATAAGTATACAACCGCTTTGTTCTGACAAGCCTAAATAAGTTCAGGAGTAAAAATGGCCAAACAAGTCACATAAATTGTATGGACTCGCTCTGTGTGCAATAATAGTGTTTAACATGTTTTTTGAATGACTACCTCATATCTGTACCCCACACAAACTATTATCTGTAAGGTCCCTCAGTTGAGCAGTGCATTTCAAATACAGATTCAACCACAATGACCAGGGAGGTTTTCCAATGCCTCGTAAAGAAGGGCACCTATTGGTAGATGGGAAAAAGAAAAAAGAACAGACGTTGAATATCCCTTTAATTACACTTTGGATGATGTATCAATACACCCAGTCACTACAGAGATACAGGCGTCCTTCCTAACTCAGTTGCCAGAGAGGAAGAAAACCGCTCAGGGATTTCACCATGAGGCCAATGTTGACGTTAAATGGCTGTGATAGGAGAAAACTGAGGATGGTTCAACAACATTGTTGTTACTCCAAATCAAATGTATTTATATAGCCCTTCTTACATCAGCTGATWTCTCAAAGTGCTGTACTCCACAATATTAACCTAAATCAGTGAAATTGAGGAAGCCTGTACAGAAAAAATGTTGTTCCAAAACCATGCATCCTGTTTGCATCAAAGCAGTAAAGTAAAACTACAAAAAATGTGGCAAAGAAATGTACTTTTTGTCCTGAATACAAAGTGTTATGTTTGGSACAAATCCAACACAACACATTACAGAGTACCACTCTTCATATTTTCAAGCATGGTGGTGGCTGCATCATGTTATGGGTATCCTTTTCATCGGCAAGGACTATGTAGTTTTTTAGGATAAAAATAAACAAAATATAGCTAAGCACAGGCAAAATCCTAGAGGAAAACCTGGTTCAGTAGGACAATAACCTAAAACACAAGGCCAAATATACACTGGAGTTTCTTACCAAGACGATATTGAATGTTCTTGAGTGGCCTACTTATGACCATCAGCGGCATCAGAGCGCAGTTTTGGAGAAGCCTAGTTACCGTGACTCAACGGTCACATGTAATTTGACTTGGGACTGCTGGTGTAGCGGTAATACGGTCACCATAACAGCCCTAGTTAGGCAGTCTACCTAAGAAACTTAGATCCTGGTTTTCTACYAGCATTGTACACAAACATTTTAAAGAGCGACTGCCTCTAATGAGCAACAGAAAAACATGTGCCAATCGGTGTTTTCAGTGGCTCTTTAAACCTTCCCCCACATACAATGTGTGTCTTAGACATGTCTATATCTCTAGAAGCCATTCGAAATGTCTTTGCTTCTCTGTCCTCCACAGAATTCTACATGTATTGTTATGGTAGTCTGCATGTAAACAAGCCCACTGACGCCCTTCTCCTATAGGAGGACCTAGATTGACCGTGACCATTTCAGTCCTCGCTAACAGTGCCAGTGTAGTCGCGTGCTCTTGTACCTGACGTGATGTTATTCACTGTGGCATTGAGACTGGGTGTAAGGATGGTCCTCCTCCTTCCCCCGGTCTTGGTCTGATTTTTAGCACAACCACCATCCCAGATGACCCTCTGAGCTGTCCAGCACACTGCTTGAATGACTGAGAGCCGTGTCTCACTGTCTGACTCTAATGGACCGTCTCAGTGGTGACAATGACCGAGGGCTTGTCACACATTCCCCACTAAGCGATGGCTCTCTGTCTCTTTCACTCACGCATACTTTTTCCATCCACTTCACAGAACTTAATCAGATCTGAAAGGGACAACCTCCTAATTAAACACTCTTAAACACAAGGAATATGAAGTCCCTAAATGTGACAGATGTCTGTGTAGTGCTGTCACTTTCTCTCCACGAACATCTAGAGGAAGAGGGACAGCTAGGATATGTGTGGATGTGTGCTATACTTGTTATCTTTATACTTGGTGTATATTGACATGTTTCATAAGATTATATATTTGTTTACATACATACGTGTTTGTAAATAAGCATGTTTTTCACTTTCCTGTTTGCATGCCGTGCTCTAGTCCTCTACCTCCTCACAAATGACATGTTATTATTCATAATTCCAATTAGCGTACAGTCATGAGGACAATTCACTGTGGTTTCCATGGGATACATTAGCACACCATTTCTGTGATGTATCGCCGAGCTGTAGCGGGAAGTATTTCTGGCCCATTGCTCTTAGGGGGTAAAAGACTACACCGGATGGATGATGGACGCCCAGTCCCACCTCCCCCCTCGCTGTTAGTGTGAGTATGCCCCCTGTAGCTGAATGACATCACCCCTGCTCTGAGGGCTGGTTGGAGGGCAGAGTGAGCGCTGCTGATTGTTTGTCCTCGTAGAACAGATTTTGATTGAATCTGTCACGGTGACCTCGCACCTTCTTCCCGACTCAGTTTTTTTCTACCATGTTATCACACTTTACCAAAATTTTTCCCTTTTTTTTTTTTTTTTTTTTTTTTTGGGGGGTCTGCTTTGTAGACCCAGGAGATGATACCTCTACTAGTCAAGGCAGTATGAAATTCTTTGTCACACATTTTATTGGGACATAGCACCCTCCTTTCTTTCTCTGTTTCTCTCTCTCTCATTGCCTGTCCTACAAAGTCTTCTATCATTTGAACGTTGTACTGTACTTGTTACCTTCCTGCATTTATTGCTCTGTATTTTATGTTTTAACTTTTTTTAATTAACAGAAGAAAGAGTTCTCTGACCAATTCTTATTTCTCAGCAGAACTACTCTAATTTTCTATATGATTAGTTTGGTGTGAGTGACGATATACTTGTCAGGATGAGCTCAGTATACTCAGCAAACTGACACCCCGAACTTCTCATGTATAGCACATTTCCTCAAACTCCCCCCTGCACCTCCAGAGTGTATCCAGTTTGTCTGTTTAATGAAGGCTGTGAGTGTGAAGTCCTGCCCCTATCCATCACCTACCCAGCCAGCCTGCCACCACACAGTAACAAAAGCTGTATGAATCCTGCCTTCTCATCGATTCTCCTCTTCCCACTGACTCCTGCGTGGCCAGGCCTAATTCGGCTGATTAAATGGGTTTCGGTGAGGCGGCCATGTTGTTTCCCCCACTCTGGGCACACGATTGGTCCGTGATTAGATTTTCTCGCAACACAGAGTCACTTATTTACCCTTTCAGCGGACATCATTAAATAGAATGCCTTTCATAATGTAATTGCTGACAGGCACTGTGCGGTGTACCTTAGTAGCCGCTCGCCATCCGACGATGGTAGTAACAAAGTGTCCTTTATTGGATAAAAGGGAAATTGAAACGGCACATACAACATAGCACAATCTGTATCTGATGATAGAGATCCTCTTTCCTATGGATGTAAGAGGAGAGGCCAGGTTAAGTGCTGCCTGTTTAAAGATACGGGAAATGGAGATAATAGCTGCTGATTGGGGGTTCAAGTGACTCATGGTCATTAATATCTACCGCAATGCAGAGGAATTATAATGATGTCGCAACAGGCACTTAAATCTGAACAATATGACAGTTGTTTTTCACTTATTTTCTAAAATAAAACCAAATTGGTGAAATTGATCAGTTGATTGGTGAAATTGGTTAAATGAATCAGTTGGCAGATGTCTCTGGGAAACACTGTTCAAACACTGTTCACTTTTGCAGGAGAAATGTCTAACTGTAAAACAAACACACACACAAATCAACTATAAAGGACAGTCAACCATAGACCCCCAAAAAATGTATTCCAATGTATATCTCTTTACCGCACTCGATGTAAACAGTAGTATCCACAGCACTCGATGTAAACAGTAGTATCCACCGCACTCGATGTAAACAGTAGTATCCACCGCACTCGAGTAAAACATAGGTATCCACCGACTCGATGTAAACAGATAGTATCCACCGCACTCGATGTAAACAGTAGTATCCACCGCACTCGATGTTAGAGAACAGTAGTATCCACCCACCTCATGTAAACAGTCAGTATCCACCGCACTCGATGAAACAGTAGATCCACAGCACTCGATGTAAACAGTAGTATCCACCGCACACTCGATGTAAACAGTAGTATCCACCGCACTCGATGTAAACATAGTATCCACCGCACTCATGTAAACAGAGTATCCACCGCACTCGATGTATAGTAGTATCCACCGCACTCGATGTAAACAGTAGTATCCACCGCACTCGCATGTAAAACAGTAGTATCCACCGCCACTCGATGTAAACAGTAGTATCCAACAGCACTCGATGTGTAAACTTAGTAGTATCCACCGCACTCGGATGTAAACTAGTAGTATGTCGCTACCTGTCCTGCGATGTAAACAGTAGTATCCACCGCACTCGATGTAAACAGTAGTATCCACCGCACTCGATGTAAACAGTAGTATCCACAGCACTCGATGTAAACAGTAGTATCCACAGCACTCGATGTAAACAGTAGTATCCACCGCACTCGATGTAATTAGTAGTATCCCTACATTGGTTTGCAGCTTCTGACCAAAGCTGCTGCTGACTATTTTGTCCTTGGAGAGTGTTTTTGAGGGACCCTGCAGGGGGGAACTGCTGGGTAGCACTCTTCCTGGTACTCGGAACCCATTTGGGTTCAACCTCCAACCCCCCGCAGTCATGTCCGTTCCCAGAGACCGGAACATGCACAAACCTCTGGTGATGGCTGTTAGCACGCGACAGGCTTTATTGAATATCAATGACGCTGCCATAACATTGGGAGAAGAAGGAGAAGCAGTGAGTCTAGTTAGAAAGAAGGTATTTACGTGTCACTCCACAATGATACAACAATACAAAATACATATACAAAAATACATTGTGGAGCACTCAAATTGAGTTTTGAGACACACTAAAACCAATCAAAGACAACCATGGTACAGGCGTCATCATGCATAAACTCAAAACAGAGTAGAGTAGAAAAGAAAGGACATTTACGTCTCCGTGGGAGGGCAAGGTGGCCGGCTTTGGCACAGGCATTAACATTATTGTTACCTATTATAATGTCACGGAATTTATTATTTTCCTGAAGACCGTTCATTTGAATTTTGACTGGACAGGTGACAAAAAATATCACAAATTTCATTGTATAACCCACAGTAAAGCAAGGCATGAGCGTCAGTTTCAATGTGTCAATGTTTCATCGTTACAAAAATAACATACAYGTTTATCTAGGGGAGTGTTTACATCTACATTTTGCAAAAGATATTGCTTGAAAACAGTACAGGGGGTTCTGTACCGAAAGGTCATTTTAAAAAGGCAGTGGGTGCAGTTTGTTACTTTCAGGTTTGTTTATCAGTTGGTACCACTTTAGTTCATTGCTCTCTAAAAGTGCTGATTCAAAAGCATTACRGTCTTTTCTAGATGACTCTCTGTTTGTATCAGTGAGCTGAGTCATATGGAGTTAAAAAAGGCACTGACATTGTACTGTATATAACATTTTTCTTTGCAGTTGTAACATCACAAACCCAAAAAACACACGTTTACATAGACGTTCATTTGACGTGCTGCAAAATCTCAGCCTTTTTTTTTTAGAATCCAACGCCACTGGTGATGCCATAGAGTTTCCAGCCGATATCTCCCTGAAGAGCAGCATTTGGCATGCATTTACCCACACCAAGGTCAAATCTGCAGGCACGGTTAAAAACAGCATTAATACCAGTATAATTTCTGTTCCCCCATACCACTGCAGCATAAATAATAATTGATAGCACCAATGAATCAAAGTTTAGTGAAACATTTTTAAAGGTAGGCCACCAATGGCTTTACACTTTGTAACAATGGCACCAAGGGCACGGTTTGCATGGTTAGCTATGTTCTTAAGACACATATTGTAATCAAAAAGTTCATTAATAATCAACCCCCAATACTTGGACTCACTGACGACATCTAACGTGGCAGGACAACAGAAGAAGAAAAAATAAAGGGTTCTAGGCCCTGCTGAGTTCCTATAGTGTACTACCTTCGTTTTGTCTACATTGGTATTCCGTTTCCATTGTTCACACCAGGAAAAACAATATTTAACATTTCTTCAAGGTCATCTTCCATGTCAGAGATCAATACAATATCATCTGCATATAAAAGAACAGACCCTCATTCATTGTTAACAGATTATTTTTTTCTAGGGCCAGAGTCAGATAGTGAATATACATTGAGAACAGAATAGGTGATAAAATGCAACCCTGTTTTCCACCAATGTCAACGGGGAACCAATCTTTTAGGCAGCCATTAACTCGTACACAACATTTTACATGATCATTATCAGGCATTTCAGGATGTTACCGTTTAGACCAATTGACTCCAGATTGTCTCATAACATGTATGGCCGATAGAAAAACKGACAAAAACAGATTGAAAAAAAGTGGTCAAATAGGATGTCTCTCTATACGACTTTGTGACTTTATTCAATATTTAGATACAATATAAGATTAAGATCACTTTATTGGTCAATTGCACACAACCCAGCAAACCGGGGATGTCCTGAGGACATGCGGCGACGTTCCCAATAGGTCCCTTGAAGGTTTCGACGTGACGTTATCCCACTGACTTTCTGAGAACATTCTAAGAATATTGCGTGATGGCCCAAAGGGAATGTTCTCTGGGGGACATTTGTCTAGCTCCCTGTATGTTCCCAGGATGTCACTAAGGACCATGTCAATACCTTTTTGGGAGTTTCTCAGGGCTTTTATTTGACTAGTCCTTACTAGTCATGTCGCACGATGGTCCCAAGGGAACGTTCTCTGAGGGACCTTTTAATAGTTCTCTGTCTGTTCCAGGGACATTTTTTGAACGTTGTGTCATGGTCCCCTGAACGTTCTTGGGACGTTGTGTCATGTTCCCCTGAACATTACTTGGGACATTGCATCAAGGTCCCCTGGAGATTTTGTCTTGTTCCCAGTTTGTCCCGGAGATGTCCCAGAGGATGTTGTCAGGACATTCTTGGGGCGTTGTGTCATGGTCCCCTGGAGGTTTTGTCTGCTTCCTGGCTCGTCCCAGGGACATACCTGAGGACATTTTTTGGAAGTTCTTGGAACGTTGCGTCATGGTCCCCTGGAGGTTTGTCCTGGGGACGTCCCCGAGGGCATTTTTGGGACGTTCTTGGGAGGTTTAAAAGTTAATATTCTGTTAACTCATAATCAAATAATGTTGTTGACTCGGCCGATACCCGTATTGGTGGCCAAAGCACAAATTGTAGAATAAACACTTAAAAGCCCCACCGCAAACAAACCATTTAAAAAAAGCTTGTTATTTCCTCAGAGAGTATGATGTCATACTCCTGAGGAGGATAAGCTGGTAAATCAGCGGTCTACTCGCATGAATATTTTTAATGACTAGTATACGCCCACACCATTCTGTTGTTGGAGTATACGCCCACACCATTACTAGTATACGCCCACACCATTACAACACATAAAAGCTGCTTTTTAACTTAATTACAATTTTTGGGAAGGAAAACTATTTAACTCATATTGTAATTAATTTTGTCGATGYGAGCAGCTTATGTCAGGAGCAGTGATATGGACAATTTGCTCGAGTTCCAGCGCCGACCTGGCGATAACGCTACCGCTGTACGTCTCCTGCAGAACAGGGCCCGCACTGCTTATCGATTGTTGTTGCTTTCCYGACTGCTGCTGTCGTAAGTTGAATGGCCATCCTCGCCACCGTGCGTCAGCCGGGTGTACTTGAGGGCAGAGTGTATTGACGGCAGACCAAGGCAACAATGTGAGATCACTCTTAATGGCGTGTCCCTCTGGATGAAAATCACCCTTTCTCAATGTTTTTCATTGGGAGGCAATTTCACTAGAAACGTACATGCCAGTAAATCATGGAAACCCTTCAGCCGCCAATGTACCCTCAGAGGTATTTTTCAGACGGCCAGGTTTTTGACCAGTAAAGTGCATGCATTGTTATGTCTTGACTCATCTTTAATGTATAGGAAGTAGTATTACCTACCAGAAACATAGTGCCTCTGTGGAACAGCATCCACTTCCCCTCTGTTCAAAGTGAGGAGGACATTCAAAATGAACCAACTCATGGCCCTTCTATTAGGTGGATTTCTGCTCTTGGCTTGATGAAAATCAATTTTATGCCTGCAAAATGATCACATTTCTATGAACGACTTCAGTGTAGACACGGACCCTTTTGAGGAGTTGTAGCTGAAGGCAGTAGCTTTGTAATTACAGCAGGCTCAGTGTGGCCCAACACTGAACAGTTGTAGTCATGGCGAGAAGGGGAAAATAAATTGTTGATCATTGGGACTGATGCCAAGTCAAAAAAGCATAGAGGGTGGTTCTGTATACAGTAAATGACAGGTGTTTTTGAGTTAGTTTGTGAACTTAGTTTTGCTTGTGGTGGGGGAGCAGGGGGGACTTGGTCAATCAATCAATCAAATGTATTTACAAAGCCCTTTTTAACTCCACAGTTATCACAAAGTGCTTGTACAAAAACCCAGACTAAAACCACAGAGCGCAAGCAATGCACATGCTTATCCTTCTAGTTTAATCTGTGTGTTTACTGCCATTGTATGTACCATACAGGATTTCTTCCACTTAGTCCAGGTAAACTTGGTTAAGCRGGCCACTGATAAACAACATAAAGCAACACATTGTGGAGAAATGTTACATGCCAACATATTAACATGCCATTCAATGTCCGCTGGCATGAGCTAAAACATGAGAAAATCACAGTAGTGAAAAATGTGTGTGGTAAATTTAGTCATGAAACTCCGATACTAATCTTGTAATGGGAGAGAACCTATGGTGCTGCAGCTAAAGCAGTTTGCATCATAGAGAAAAAGTAGTCCCCTTATGTAACAGTTCATAGCAACCACTAGCCTTAGGTAAAGCATTACTATGATTGAGTAATGTCCAGAGAGCCCACTCACCTGGTGTCCCTTGACTGGAACAGGCCCTGATTAGCAGGGAAGGAAGATAATATACAGTACCAGTCAAAAGTTTGGATACACCTACTCATTCCTGGGTTTTTCTTTATTTTGACTGTTTTCTACATTGTAGAATAATAGGGAAGACATTGTAGAATAATAGTGAAGACATCAAAACTATGAAATAGCGCATATGGAATCATGTAGTAACCAAAACAGTGTTAAATAAATCAAAATATATTTTATATTTGAGATTCTTCAAAGTAGCCACCTTGATGACAGCTTTGCACACTCTTGGCATTCTCTCAACCAGCTTCATGAGGTAGTCACCTGGAATGCATTTCAATTAACAGGTGTTTCTTGTTAAAAGTTAATTTGTGGAATTTCTTTCCTTAATGCGTTTGAGCCAATCAGTTGTGTTGTGACAAGTTTCTGGACATTTCTGGCCAGGTCTTTGTTTCTGGCCATTTTGAGCCTGTAATCGAACCCACAAATGCTGATGCTTCAGATACTCAACTAGTCTATTAAAATGATAAACTTGGATTAGCTAACACAACATGTCATTGGAACACAGGAGTGATGGTTGCTGATAATGGGCCTCTGTACGCCTATGTAGATATTCCATTCAAAATCAGCCGTTTCCAGCTATTTACAACATTAACAATGTCTACACTGTATTTCTGAACAATTTGATGTTCTTTTAATGAACAAAACATTTTMTTTTCTTTCAAAAACAAGGACATTTCTAAGTGACCCCAAACTTCTGAACGGTAGTATATATACAGTGGGGAGAAGAAGTATTTGATACACAATAAAATGCAAATGAATTACTTAAAAATCATACAATGTGATTTTCTGGATTTTGTTTTAGATTCCGTCTCTCACAGTTGAAGTGTACCTATGATAAAAATGACAGACCACTACATGCTTTGTAAGTAGGAAAACCTGCAAAATCGGCAGTGTATCAAATACTTGTTCTCCCCACTGTATATTCATATTCAGACCCCTTCCCTTTTTCTACATTTTGTTACATTACAGCCTTATTCTAAAATAGACCCCCCCCCCCCCCAATACATCTACACACAATGCCTCCTAATGACAAAGTGAAACCAGGTTTTGAGAAAATATAAACCTGAAATACCATATTTACATAGGTATTCAGACCCTCTCCCTTCTATGACTCTCTAAATTTAGCTCAGGTGCATCCTGTTACCATTGATCATCCTCAAGATGTTTCTACAACTTGATTGGAGTCCACTTGTGGTAAATTCAATTGATTGAACATGATTTGCAAAGGCACACACCTGTCTATATAAGGTCCCACAGTTGACAGTACATGTCAGAGCAGAAACCAAGGAATTGTCCGTAAAGCTCYGAAACAGGATCGTGTCGAGGCACAGATCTGGGGAAGGGTACCCAAGAAATGCAGCATTGGAGGTCCCCAAGAACACAGTGGCCTCCATTCTTAAATGGAAGAAGTTTGGAACCACCAAGACTCTTCCTGGAGCTGGCCGCCCGTCCAAACTGAGCAATTGTTCCTCTGTGGAGATGGGAGAACCTTCTTCAGCACTCCAGCAATCAGGCCTTTATGGTAGAGTGGCCAGATGGAAGCCACTCCTCAATAAAAGGCACATGACAGCCCGCTTGGAGTTTACTAAAAGTCTCCTAAAGGACTCTCAGACCATTAGAAACAAGATTCTCTGGTCTGATGAAACCAAGATCAAACTCTTTGGCCTGAATGCCAAGCGTCACGTCTGGAGGAAACCTGGCACCATCCCTACGGTGAAGCATGTTGGTGGAAGCATCACACTGTGGGATTGTTTTTCAGTGGCAGGAACTGGGTGACTCGTCAGGATCGAGGAGAGACTTGAAAATAGCTGTGCAGCGACTCTCCCCATCCAACCTGACAGCTTGATAGAATCTGCAGAGAAGAATGGGAGAAACTCCCTGCCACGCTTGTAGCGTTATACCCAAGAAGACTCGTGGCTGTAATCGCTACCAAAGGTGCTTCAACAAAGTACTGAGTAAAGGTTCTGAATACTCATGTTAATGTGATTTTTAAAAAAAATTGCAAAAATGCCTAAACCTGTTTTTTCTTTTTCGTTATGGGGTATTGTGTGTAGATTGATGAGGGGGAAAAAACTATTCAATACATTTTAGAATAAGGCTGTAACGTTACAAAATGCGGAAAATGGGAAGGGGTCTGTGGAAAAAGTCTAGGGGTATGAATACTTTCCAAATGCACTTTATATAAAATATAATATGCATAAAGATTAAGTTTACACTTTTTAACAGATTGACCAGTGGTGTTTATGTAAATAGTGAAGAGAACAGGTCCCAAAATCGACCCCTGTGGTTCAGCTTTATCCACTTCAAGAAATTCTGATCAATCACGATGGCATAAGTTCTGTCACTAAGATAATCATTAAACCATGAACAGGAGTCAGAGCTCAGGTCTATCGAGGACAACTTGTTCAATGAAATAGCATGATCAACAGTATCAAAATCATGGTCAACAGTATCAAAAGCTTTTGACAGGTCCACAAACAAAGCAGCACATTTCATTTTAATGTCTAAAGTATTGACAAGATCATTAACAACTAAGGGGTTGCTGTAATAGTGCTATGCYCAGGCCTAAACCCTGATTTGGTTTACATTCAAAATACATTTCTCAGATAAAAAGAGCAAAGTTGTACATTTACCAAGGATTCAAGAATCTTAGCTAGACAAGGAAGCCTTGAAAGATCACTACTATCCCATCTCTTATGGAGTGGCAGCACAAGACCTGATTTCCATTATTTTTGAATATTTCCTGATAAAAAATGTCAATAAAAAATGTGGGTTATTGAGCCAACAATAATTGTCCCTGCACACTAAGCAGACCAGGACCCAATTGGTCGGCCCCTGTGGATTTCTTGTCTATTGCTTTTTTTTTCTGTAAATAGCCTAAAAGAAAAGCTTTGAGTATAATTTCTCTGATCATTCAGCAAGTTTCCCCTATCAGCATCCAGCCCAATATCATTGCGAATAGGTTTAAAAGATATTTCAAAAAGATACTCCGCTGAAATAAAAGGGTGATTTAAATGCATCAATGCATTTTTTTTCTGTAATGAGGCCAGTGTCTGAATTAATTTGTTGAAGAGGAAGTAGAATCCTTCAGTGATTTACAGTTTTCCAGAATTTTGTCAGGTTCCCATTACAATCCGATAGAGCGGTTACATAATAATCAGATGTAGCCTTTCTGATTTGTCTTACACAATGATTCCTCAGTTGCTTAACAGCTTGCCARTCCGGTCCTAAGCCTGTGTTCCTGGCCTTGACCCAGGCATCATCCCTTTTATGAATCACTTCTGATCATCCCAGAATGTACCAGGCATTCAATCTACCTTTAACTCTTAATATTTTGAAGGGAGCATTATTAACTACAATAGTATTTAAGACATATGCAAAAAGGCTTAAAGCTAAATCAGGTTTAGGGATAGCTGCCATAGCTGAAATACAATTAACGTCACAAAAATAAAGATAATTTTTTTTTGAATTAAAAAGCCTGTTACCTGAAGTTTTTAAAGTTCCTCATTGTGATGACACGAGGCTGATTTTTTATTTATTTTTTATTCTCACATTTCTAACACAAACAACTGGGCAATGGTCACTAATGTCTTGGGTGAAGACACCAGTAGGAACATATATCTCTGGTGTATTTATTAAAACAAGATCAATCAGATTTGACTTTGAAGGAACTTAAGGGTTGGGCCGTGTAGGCTTAGTAAYCAACTGGCTTAGGTTTAGATCATTACACATTTATTTAATATTGTCTGAAGCCTGCATTTCCCAATCATAATCTAGGTCCCCCAGGATAGTAACTTCTGATTGAGTAAAAGAAGACAAACTAGTTRACTCCTCAAGGGAGGACGGTAGACTGTGGGAGGACCTTAGACCCCAATAACAGTTCTGGATACATTTTCCCCCAGRCAAAGGCTTAAGATACTAGCCCCCAAAATCGATAAGGAAAATCAATATTTTTTTATAGAACAAATGGCCACTCCACTACCTCTACCCGGTCTGTCAGGTTTGTACACATTATAACCCTCAGTATTAATATCCGAGTTCAGAGTGTCCCCAGAGATCCAAGTTTCCGTCAATACCATAATGTCCGGATTCATCTGCATAGCCCAGATKAAGATGTAATCCAGTTTAGGAAGTAAGCGCCTAATGTTCAGATGCATCAACCCAAGTCCTTTACGATTTTTAAAGTCACATGGAAACTCCAACTCAAACAAGCTGCGTTCAACAGGCTGCTGCAGGCCCTGTCTGATGGTTGATATTGATATAGTTGGTATGGCTATAAGATTGCATAGAACTGAAACATTTGGTCTATCCCTATTAGTAATAGGGGAAAGAGTACAAATTGGAATTAGTTTTCCAAGGTTAGCACCATAGGGCTTGAGGTCGCAGCCAATGCCAATATGAGGAACTCTCAGAATAACCAATGATGGAATGTTATAAACAGACTTACATGGGCTTTGGTTGCTATCGCGCAACAGCCCAAGCTGATCAAGTTTATGGAATTCACATTTGAACTAAAAGAACTGGGTGAGCAGAACACAGTGAGCTTCTCTTTTGATCTAACAATAGCAGATCTAAGAGTGAAGTTCAAACGAATGTGTACACGATTACAACTGAAAACCCCCTGGCAGTATAGACAACAGTACGACGTTAACGCTTAGAAAGGATGGGAGGTATTACCTGAGCGGGGAAAACAACTTATCTGGTAGAAAACGACTTATGCGACATCGATATTAGTCAAACATTTATTCTACTGTCAAAATTTACTACAAAGTGTAAATAGGGAAAAAAATCAGTCAGTCTCGTCCACAACTGAGATTTGCTAAATAATTAGGAAAAAATGCTTAGAAAAAAAGGGTACAGTAACAGTTTTCCTTGGGTTTATTTAAATCCTACCCACAACTGGCAGCACTGAAGTATTCATCAATTCGGAGCGCAGCTGCACTCAACCCGATCGTAATGCCCATGGTCAATTAGGTTTGATATTCAGTATCCCTATGGGGCTATTTGGGGACCATCAGTAAATTACACAATGTACATGGGACAATATTTTAAAATGTCAATAGTGCCAAATTTCAATGACCTAAAAACCTACTATAAATAGTAGAAATGCATATACAAATATTGAAAGCATTTAATAAGATGACTAAAATGTGTGCAACATGAAAATATTGTTCCATTTACATTGTGCAATGAATTGACAGTCCTATCTAGCCCCAGAGATGGGCTATTCAAAGTCAAACAATTTTCCTACAGTCACACACCGGCCGGTTGTAGCTAATTGGTGAAAGAAGTTGGCTAGCTAGTTTGGGCTACTTCCAGACACAAGACTTGGTTAGAATGTTTCAAGTTATCTAGATGGGTGAGTGACTGTGTGTACTGTTTTGGCAGTGTGAAAGTACTAATGTTTCCCACGTTCGAACACAAACACAAGAGACACCCACATCAAGCATGTCTCCAAGACCCAAATCTCGTTCTGTCACATTTCCTAATGAGGAAAATTGAAACGAAGGTTAAATCAGGAATTTCAGCCCCCGTTAAAATCTTCTACACATTATTTTTATTGATGTTTCGATGATCATTTGACCTCTTGAACTCCTTTGCAGTGTGTGCTCTTACATGAACTACTGTCTTGAATTCTTCTAACGGAAACTCTCTACTTCTGCGTTCTTGTCAACAACATATGTTTTATCAATATGTCTACTGTATGTAACATCTTCAATGTCTTTCCTATCCTTCTCACATACTTCCTTTCTCTGTCCTTTCTCCCATAGATCGCCTTCTCCCAGCACAACAGCATCATGGACCTGGTGCAGTTTTTCGTCACCTTTTTCAGGTACGTACCATTTAGATCAGTGGTTCTCGACCCTGGTCCTGGGGACTCAAAGGGGTGCACATTTTTGTTTTTGCCCTAGCACTACACACCTGATTGAAATCAACAACTCCTCATCAGGCTTTGATGATTTGAAACAGGTGTGTATTGCTAGGGCAAAAACAAAAATGTGCACCCCTTTGTGTCCCCAGGACCAGGATTGACAACCACTGATTTASAGGTGACATTTTCCATGGTAAATCCCTTTGTGCTTAATAAAAATGACAACAGCAAAACAGTTCTGAAGGATTTGTGTTCCATGTGTGAGAGAGTCATTTTGCACCACCCACATAATCTTACCTGTTGATAGTATATATCTAATGAGTGGCTGGAAAGGAACAGACCACAAGATGTAGGATCTTAATTTGATCACTCTTTTGTTGCTGAGAATTGCGAATGTGTAGTGTAAATGCAAACTTGTAGTGTATTTGCGTTTTTAAAAGRCTTCTAAAGTTTGTTATTTCCACTTTGAAATTTGACTTGATTTGCCCTAAAGAAAAATGTATCAACCCCTACAAAAATGTCCATTCATTATAATCCACAAAATAATGAATATTTCCTGCTGCTGCAGGATTATTTTCCTGCTGTAGAAAACTGTCTCAAGATCTAACATCTGTAATTGTCTGCTGTCTCCAGGCTAACTTCTGCCAGTCAAACAGTTTCACTGAATGAGCAGACCGTGTTGTGTTCTGTGAGTGAGTTGTGTGCTGGTGTCCTGAGCCGGACGTGGATAAGCTTTAGGCCACCATACCCAGATGTCATCATTCAGAACCAGTTTGTGGTTCAGTCAAGTTGCTCCAAGAGCTTCTTCCACTGTGTCATGTTTCGTATTGGCACGCACACGGTCTTCCTTCTCACTAACTGTCATCTTTAGCAAGCGCCGAAGCATGTACTTTTCACTTCACAGATGTAACAGCTGATTTCTAGATATATTGTCACTCTCTGTGTTTGTCCTCTGCTCTTATCATGCCTTGTTACATTTACTGCAGTGATCAAGTACAGTTTCAATTATCACACTAAGTAGAACCTCCCCTGTGCATCATGAGTCCTGTGTGATGCTTCCACTTGGTAGTAGAAGCAGTATATGGGGCCTCCCCGTATTGCCTCAGTAGATTTATTTATTTATTTTTTAGTTCACCTTTATTTAACCAGGTAGGCCAGTTGAGTACAAGATCTCATTTACAACTGCGACCTGGCCAAGACAAAGCAAAGCAGTGCGACAAGAACAACAACACAGAGTTACACATAAACAAACGTACAGTCAATAACACAATAGAAAAATCTATGGACAGTKTGTACARATGTAGGGGGAGGTAAGGCAATAAATAGGCCATAAAGCCAAAATAATTACAATTTAGCATCAACACTGGAGTGATAGATGTGCAGATGATGATGTGCAAGTAGAGATACTGGGGTGCAAAAGAGCAAGAGGATAAATAACAATATGGGGATTAACATGGTTGTGAATGTGTCTATGTAAATGTGGGTTATGCATGTGAGGGTGCAAGGTCCATTGCATGTTTGTGTCTACATGCCTCGGTGTGTGTGTGTGTGTGTGGGTGTGTGTGTGTGTGGGTGTGTTGTCTGTGCTCCATTGATGTGTATAAAAGCTGAAGTGGCAGGGCGGCAGAGCTGCGTTGCCTCAGTGTGTGAGGAGAGCCCTGCAGGCTGAGGGTACAGCCCACTGACATGATGGAGCTGGCACCACAGAGAGAGAGAGCGAGAAATGGGGGGACGAGGGAGGGAGAGAGGGGTCGAGAGACGAGGGAAATGAAAGGAGGGGAGGGAAAGAGAAATATTTTCCCTCAGAGTTAAATACTCTCAGTGCTTTACGTTGGTTCTCTTGCTCCAATCCTGAGTTAGGACAGTATGCAATTTTAGATTTTACCAGTCATCTTCTGGTTTCAGGTACTCTAACAACAGTTCAGCTGTTTGATCATTTGGCCGTGTTTGTTTGGCCCCTCTACATACTTCTCTTGTAGCATCTGTCTTCTGTTTCTTTCTTAGTATATATTCACCTTTTTGAGTGACTCTYTATTTGTGTCTGGCAAGCTATATATATTTCTGCAATTATCTTTACTGTACAGTACACCTAGTCTGCCCATCTGTCTGACTCCGTGGGTGTCTGGTGCTGTGTTTGTGTGTGTGACTATGCCACAGTGCCTTCCCATCCTGTCTCCCTGTCACTGTGATTCATATGTTGCCATGGCATTGCTGAACTGAGTGATTTCAACCAGATAAAGTAGCTGTTGTCTGAGAGGGCCCTTTCAAAATAGACACCTGAGATGACAGGAATAAAGAACTCTACGGAGGTGTATGTTTCATGATTAACCACTCATGGTGTGATTGTGGTAACATACAGGAGCTCAAGTCCTTTTGTTCACCCGACCTAGAATACCTCACAATCAAATGCCGATCCCCATTACCTCCCGAGAGAATTATCTTTGGTCATCATCACAACCGTGTATATTCACCCTCAAGCCGACACCAAGACGGCTCTCAAGGAACTACACTGGACATTATCCTGAGGGCACATTTATTGTAGCTGGGGACTTTAATAAGCAAATCTAAGGCATCTCGGGCATCAAAAACTCTCGACCATTGCTATTCTCCCTTTCAGGACGGCTACAAGGCCATCCTCTGCCAGATCACRCCTCCATTCTTCTCCTCCCTTCCTATAGGCCAAAACTCAATTTGGAAGTACCCATGAAAAKGACTATTCAATGCTGGGTCCCATTMTGCCTGGCAAAAACCAAACACTGCATTCCACAGAAAGAACCTCATACCAACGGTCAAGCATGGTGGTGGTAGTGTGATGGTTTGGGGATGCTTGGCTTCCTCCGAACCTGGACGACTTGCCTTAATAGAAGGAAGCATGAATTCTGCTCTGTATCAGAGAATTCTACAGGAGAAYGTCAGGCCACCCGTCTGTGAGCTGAAGCTGAAGTGCAGCTGAGTCATACAGCATGACCATGATCCAAAACACACAATCAAGTCTACATGAAAATGGCTAAAAAGCAACACATGTGAAGTTTTGAAATAGCATATTCAAAGTCCAGACCTAATCCCAATTGAGATGTAGTGGCAGGACTTGAAACGAGCAGTTCATGCTTGAAAACCCACAAATGTCGCTGAGTTAAAGCAGTTCTGCATGCAAGAGTGGACCAGAATTCCTCCACAGCGATGTTAGAGACTGATCAACAACTACAGGAAGTATTTGGTTCCAGTTATTGCAGTTAAAGTTAGCACGGCTAGTTATTGAGTGTAAGGGGGAATTACTTTTTCACACAGGGGAATTGGGTGTATGTAAATTCAGGTTCTCTTGATCTAATATGAGGTTTTGGTTGAAGATCTCATAACATTCCAGACTATTTGCGTTGCCCCCCCAGCCCCCCCTTTTACGCTGCTGCTACTCTCTGTTATTATCTATGCATAGTCACTTTAATAACTCTACCTACATGTACATATTACCTCAATTACCTCAACTAACCGGTGCCCCCGCAACATTGACTCTGTACTGGTACCCCCTGTATATAGTCTCGCTATTGTTATTTTACTGCTKCTCTTTAATTACTTGTTCCTTTTATTTCTTATTCTTATTTTTTAAMCTGCACTCTTGGTTAGGGCTTGTAATCAAGCATTTCACTGTAAGGTCTACACCTGTTGTATTCGGCGCATGTGAATAATAAAATTTGATTTGATTCAGTATCAAAAATATGCAAAAATAGAGAAAATCAGAAAGGGAAAAAATACTTTTCACGGCACTGTATATTTATACTCCTGGACTCTGACATTGCTCGTCCTAATATTTCTATACTTCTTATTTCTTCCATTATTTTACTTTTAGATTTGTAGATATTACTGTACTGTTGGAAGTAGGACACAAGCATTTCGCTACATCCGCGATAACATCTCCTAAATATGTGTATGTGACCAATAAAATGTGATTTGATGTCCCTGCTATAGACATTTTAGCAGCTTATGCCTGTGTTTCCCAACTCCAGTCCTCCAGTACCCCCAACAGGACACTTATTCATTGTAGCCCTCAACAAGCACACCTGATTCAACTTGTCAACTAATCATCAAGCCTGTGATGAGTTGAATCAGGTCTGTTGGTCCAGTGCTACAACACAAATGTGTGCTGTTGGGGGTTCTTGAGAACTGGAGTTGGGGAAACGTGCTTATTTAAGTTTTAATGCCAGAGAATCCGGTGTTTGGAGGGTATATTGACACAGGGTGTTGTTAGGCCTGAGACAAAGTCGAATTTGAATGTTGAAACAATGTTGCAAATGTCGGAGAGACAGACAGCAAGGTTTGTACAAATCTCCGCTGTTGAAAACGAAATGTTAGTCTAAAAGAAATGTGAGATAATGTCTAGATGCTTTTTATAGTGGAGATCAAGTTTATAAATTGCCTGGTAGGGCTGATGAGACAGTGGATTGCGTAAATAGGCATTTTAACATCATAGATTTAGCCAGCGGTAACTTGTGGAATAGACACCAGCTGGAATGCGCTTTTAACCAGCATTCAGGATTAGACCCACCCGTTGTATAAATAGCTGAAGACAAGATTTGTTTATCCGTCCTTGGTATTAATAAATGCACTTTATTATTTTGGTTGTCTGAGTAAGGAGAAGTTTGGATGAGAAAAGGCTGGAACTAAGGCTGGACACATGAGGGGAAACACTTTCGCTATATTTGCACTATTTGTCATTTAAGTCACAGAATCACCTATCTACTACAGTATATCATGCTTATATTTAACACATGCACGCAGGAGAAAAAAAAACGAAAGTGTGGGGAAAAAGGTTGGAAGGTTCTCACTTAATTTTAACCTCCCACTAAACTCTCACCATGGAGTAGYAATCTAAAGCCTTGTTCACACCGCAGGCCTTAAAGTTCAAGTCAGTTTTGTTTTTCAAATCCGTTTTTAGAATACTGACTAAACAGCAAGTTACAAGTGACCAAATYGGATTTGTGTGTGTTCAGACAGCAGTCATTTGCTGACATGGCTACGCTAGTTGTCATAGTAACTGCGGGTGTGTGCGCAGTGGTGTAGGCAAATTGTTGGTGGTGCTCGTGCTTCTTATCAGTTATGTCGCAAGCTATGGTGACAACAATGCCTGCCAGGAACGTCTCCCTGTTGCCTTGAATGTTCAAAATCATAGTGTAAGAACACTTTTAAAGTCTCAAAAGATATGATGATCCAACTTTCAAAACAATACATTTTTGACTAGCCACAGAGCAGTCAGCTAGCTAGGTAGGTACTGTAGCTGTTTAACTTTCTAGCACAGTCACTCATTTGTTTGTAAACGATTAACAAGCTAGTTAGCGACCACATGTTCTTGTCAATCTGTCAACAGAGTAGYTAGCAAGTAACAAGATAAACCACTTGATGGCAAATAAATCAGATTTGACTGTTCAGACACAAGTCGCATGGCCAGAAATCAGACTTGTATCTGAATTCTAACCACCTACGAAGGTGGCTTGAAATATCAAAATCCATGTGCTGTTTGGCTGTGCAGACTGCAGGAAAAAGAACGGATTCWAATCAGATATGCCACCAACAAAAATGGATTGAGTCACTTCAAACTGTGAATGTGAACAAGGCTCAAGAGACTCTGATTAACTGCTAAAAACTAATTTGACCAGCTTTTATCTGAAGAGTCGTTGCTCTCTATCATTCACCCTTTTCAGAGCGGTTCCCTAAATGAGCAAGAAAAATTGTAATAATGAAGGAGCGTTTATGGTGCTTCTCCTCTTCGGCCCCAATGCTACTAGAATTGGTAACATTGCAGTTCAGTTTGGTCCAATTACTCTTTTCCTCTCTCTCAGCTGATTAGCAATCATCTCTGCTTCTTTTCTCGCTCAAGTTCAGCACAGAGACAATATACAAAGCTAAGTGGCTATTAAGCCTCTTTCAGCTGTCCCAATTAATTCAAAATGTATCAACACTGTGCCACTGCGACCTGAGGAATACTCCAGGCAGTGTGACAAACAACACTGCTTCGTGTGCTCTGTGTCACAGATAGAAAGGTAAACAATTGGGATCGTCTTATCCACTGTTTGGTCTCCCTTAGAAATCAGCCTATGGTGTAGAGATGGAATTGAGCTTTATTTCTTTTGGTAATTTGTGGATTGTGTGTTGAGGATTTGGTACTGATCGCATAGTTTGCTACTGGTGTTTTCTGCTATGTTCTCCAGTGATTGTGATGATTGGATGTCTTTTAAACCCCTTCCCCATGTTCATGCGATCCACTATACTGAACCTCAGCCCCTCTGTACACACACACACACACATACACACACACAAATATACATACACTGAGCTCTTCCCATGACATAAACTAACCCGGTGAATCCAGGTGAAAGCTACAGTGGTTCCTCCTTTCAAAGTTGCGAGTTTACGCCGTGGGACTTAGAGGTAAATTGTGGTTTAGTACAGTACCCTGCGTCACCACTTTATTGCTCCAGACCAGCGCAAGGGGGAGTTAGAGCACTGATTATGCTTTTGGGTCCTACTGTGTCTCTAACTGACAATGAATGGGCRACATAAACCTAMATAKAAACTGATAATTGTGCACGACTTCAGTATTACTTACTAKAACTGTTGTTACACTAAGGTTTTTATTATTTTATTTTGTTAGGATTATTTTGCTCTTAGAACTGTAGGCCACTYCCGAACGGTCACGTTGTACAGCGCCTGAGTTGCCTGACGGTCTAAGACACTGCATAGCAGTGCAAGCTGTATTGCTACAGATGCTGGTTCAATACCCATGGCGGCCTCGACTGGGAGACCAATGAGATGGCTATAGGTTTTTGGTTTATCTCCCTCTAAAAACAGAAATAAATCATTCTAAATAACAAACAGGCTTTATTTACAAATTAGTAACAATGTTTACGTTCTTTGCAAACAAAATAATCTCCAAATGATTGTTATTTTTTTAAACAAAGCGACTATTATTATTATTATTATTCATTTAGAATTATATAAAAGCCCGTTGGATATTCTCACCGATATATTATTAACTCTGTTATTAGCAGGACAATATATATTGGTCATATTARTCATGGCTCCCGAGTGGCGTACAATGGGACTGCCTTGCAGCTGTATCCACTGAAAGCGTGCGAGGTTCAAGGCACGAGGGAAGGGGGCACGGGATGGGCTGCAGAGCCGCGCACTGAAGACCGACCTAGCCCATGGGAAAGGGGGAGGGTGTGGACCCCCACCCCGCCACACTGGCAACCCTTTTTAGGGGCATTGCACTAATAATGGCACTGACTAGGAAAACGTTCCCGCTGTTCTGTTCTTAGTGCCAGTCTGCACGTTCAAACTAAAACAATGTAACTAATAATGGCATCTTTATGCTTTCATTAATAAAATAATGATAAAAATACTCTTTCAAAATGCTGATGTTTATTTAGTTATGGATCCATAAAGAATTACTATGGGAATAAATATCAGTGAATTACATAAATATGCTCCAATCCTCTATATGTAATTATTGGCGGAGAGTCACGTCATATTTTTCGATACACTGTAGGCCTGCCGTAGGTGACATGAGTCTCACTAGTGTTGAGTAATGTGCTGTTAAAAGTGGTGTAGGTCTTGTTTATTGAAAGAGCATTTTGAAGTTAGAAGCAATAGGATTTGAAGCAAAAGCCTACAACTATTTTAGCACCGTTTCGCGCTGCTCTGAGACAAGCATGGGGACTGGTCTTGATAAATCAATGAGATTTTTATTTTGACTGAATCTCCGTTTGGKTATTAGTTAGGGTGTTGAAATGTTATGCTCTTASWGTAACCTTTATTTAACTAGGCAAGTCAGTTAAGAACAAATTCTTATTAACAAGGACAGCCTACTCCTTCCTCCCCGTCAGGGAATTGAACCCCGGTCTCCCGCGTGCCCGCATAATTAGCATTAATGGTACCAGTGGTTCACACTTAAATAACGTNTGAGTAATGTGCTGTTAAAAGTGGTGTAGGTCTTGTTTATTGAAAGAGCATTTTGAAGTTAGAAGCAATAGGATTTGAAGCAAAAGCCTACAACTATTTTAGCACCGTTTCGCGCTGCTCTGAGACAAGCATGGGGACTGGTCTTGATAAATCAATGAGATTTTTATTTTGACTGAATCTCCGTTTGGKTATTAGTTAGGGTGTTGAAATGTTATGCTCTTASWGTAACCTTTATTTAACTAGGCAAGTCAGTTAAGAACAAATTCTTATTAACAAGGACAGCCTACTCCTTCCTCCCCGTCAGGGAATTGAACCCCGGTCTCCCGCGTGCCCGCATAATTAGCATTAATGGTACCAGTGGTTCACACTTAAATAACGTGCCATAGAATTCTGCGGCACCATGCAAGCTGCGCCRCTGTACGCTGCAACTTTTAAAGGAGGAACCACTGTATGATCCCTTATTTATGTCACTTGTTAAATCSACTTCAAACAGTGTAGATGAAGGGAAGAAGACCGGTTAAATAAGTATTTTGGTAGTAGGTGCCAGGTGCACCGGTTTGAGTGTGTCAAGAACTGCAACGCTGCTAGGTTTTTCACATTCAACAGTTTCAGTATCAAGAATYGTCCACCACCCGAAGGACATCCAGCCAACTTGATACAACTGTGGGAGGCATTGGAGTCAACATGGGCCAGTATCCCTGTGGAACGCTTTCGACACCTTGTAGAGTACATGCCCCGAAGAATTGAGGCTGTTCTGAGGGCAAAGGGGGGTGCCACTTAATATTACGAAGGTGTTCCTAATGTTTTGTACACTCAGTGTATATCCATTCAAACATTGGTTTGAATCTCATTGGTTGCGGATGACTTAGCTAAAGCCATTAATGTATATGTGAAAGAAACCACAGGAAAGTATGCTCAACGACAGGGAGTGGAATCAGCTTTCACGCTCTCCTCCCCCTAATACCAATAGAATAGCAACAGTTAGCCCTCTTCTCTCCCCATTACTGCAGTAAGCCGCCCCGTTTGGGATTAATTGCTGGCTGAGTTAATAGATTTGATGTGGAATGTTGGACTGATTGTGTTTTGAAATATGGCCAAGCCAGTGAGCGGTGTTGGAGGAGAGGAAGAGTCTGTTCCCAACCATCCTAGTTACACTCCTGCCAGCAATATGGAGCTACAGCCATCATAGGGTTGTGTGAGACTTTATCATGTATTTATTTTCCCACAGTTTTAAGACATTGGTGAAGAAATCGGTCATAGACTATGCTTGACGTATGGTCATATTTAATCAGACCTGCCATAGAAATGTTTATGCCATATCTAAGTTTACACAATATTGCATGCACACAAATGGTTATAGGGAAAACTAGAAGTATGTACCATACAGTTTTCTTTTTTACTGAAGAATGTGTTTGTTTATGATTGAGGCTGAAGACAGGCTGGACTGAGGGCTTGTAGGCCTGTTGTAAGGCGGTCCTCACCAGACATCACCGGCAACAAAGTCCCCCATGGGCACAAACCCACCGTCGCGGGACCAGACAGGACTGGCAAAAAGTGCTCTTCACTGACAAGTCGCTGTTTTGTCTCACCAGGGGTGATGGTAGGATTTGCGTTATCGTCGAAGGATTGAGCATTTTATACCGAGGCCTGTACTCTGGAGCGGGATCAATTTGGAGGTGGAGGGTCGGTCATGGTCTGGGGCGGTGTGTCACAGCATCATCGGACTGAGCTTGTTGTCATTGCAGGCAATCTCAACGCTGTGTGTCACAGGGAAGACATCCTCCTCCCTCATGTGGTACCCTTCCTGCAGGCTCATTCTGTCATGACCCTCTAGCATGACAATGCCACCAACCATACTGCTCGTTCTGTGTGTGATTTCCTTTAAGACAGGAATGCCAGTGTTCTGCCATGGCCAGCGAAGAGCCCGGATCTCAATCCCATTGAGCACGTCTGGGACCTGTTGGATCACAGGGTGAGGGCTAGGGAACTTGCAGGTGCATTGGTGAAGAGTGGGGTAACATCTCACAGTATGAACTGGCAAATATGGTGCAGTCCATGACGAGGAGATGCACTGCAGTACTTAAAGCAGCTGGTGAACACACAAGATACTGACTGTTACTTTTGCTTTTGACCCCCCTTTGTTCAGGGACACATTATTCCATTTCTGTGGCCACATTGTCTGTGGAACTTGTTAAGTTTATGAAAATAAATGCAGTTGACAGTGAGAGAGGACGTTTTACATACACTAAGTTGACTGTCCTTTAAACAGCTTGGAAAATCCAGAAAATGATGTCATGGCTTTAGAAGCTTCTGATAGGCTAATTGACATAATTTGAGTCAATTGGAGGTGTACCTGTGGATGTATTTCAAGGCCTATCTTCAAACTCAGTGCCTCCTTGCTTGACTCATGGAAAAATCTAAAGAAATCAGCCAAGACCTCAGAAAGAAAATTGTGGACCTCCACAAGTCTGGTTCATCCTGGGAACAACTTCCAAACGCCTGAAGGTATCACGTCCATCTGTACAAACAATAGTATGCAAGTATAAACACCATGGGACCACACAGCCATCATACTGCTCAGGAAGGAGACGCGTTCTGTCTCCTAGAGATGAACGTACTTTGGTGCGAAAGTGCAAATCAATCCCAGAACAACAGCAAAGGACCTTGTGAAGATGCTGGAGGAAACAGGTACAAAAGTATCTATAGCCACAGTAAAACGTGTCCTATATCGACATAACCTGAAAGCCGCTCACAAGGAAGAAGCCACTGCTCCAAACCCGCCATAAAAGTG